>NC_092115.1:14412095-14707095 GCF_045679555.1 Salvelinus alpinus
TTTTAGGCTTAGGGGTTAGGTTGAGTTAGAATTAGGGTTAGGGTAAAAAAGTCCTCAAGTATAGTAATAAAGAGTAATACAAAGCTGTGCATGCGTGTGGCCTGTCCTCACCCACTACAAGGCCACACTCGGGGCAGATCATGTCCCCTGCTCTGTAGTCTTCCACCAGCATGGCATCTGGGTGGTTGGGGCACTGCACCTTGGGAAGGGCCAGGACATCTCCGCTGCAAGGAAAGAAGAAATCCCAGAGGTCAGCCGACAATGACCTCAAAGCTCTGACCCTGCCTAGTGAGAGTTACCCCAGAATTGGATGTGACTGTAGTTATAACCATAAAGCTGGTTTACTGTCAAGTTTGTGTTATTAGTTCACCTACTCTATACACTTCAGTTAAAGCCGATTGTTTACTGTGACATTTGAATTGGCAAATTATGATGACAAATCTTACAGGCCTTTGTTCAAATTCTGCTCAAATTGTTTAACATGTCAGTTTTCCCCTTGATCAGGGAAATAATAGGAAAATAGCTAGCTACCTTTAAGATCTTTAAAACAAAAGGCACTTAAGAAAATTACAAGTTACAATGTTTTAACTTTTCACAAGCAAATACATACACATTCACATGATAGATATAGATATATATATATATCTATCTACAAGAACTGGACTGGGAAGCACTGCAAACCTAGCTAGTGCAGAAGCCACCCGAGATTGTGTTGTTGTACCCAGACGAATTTCCAACCGAAATTATGCTGATGTGGCCAAAAGCGCTTCGAAACTGTCCTACGTGGGACCACCGAACCCATTAAATGGGCATCCAGCGGTTTGGAAATTATCCTCGACACCAATTCGATTCTATAACGTTAATACCAAAACCGATACATACCCCATATAGCTATCTATCCGAAATTCTGGCACAAACTGTTCTTCCAATCCCCTGGGTTTCTGTTCTTTGACAAAGGCTTTATGCCTACTGGTACGTCAACATTCGGTTTCTCTTCGTTCAGGCAAGCGAAAACAAGCTATTTATTTTTGAGCTAGTTAGTTACCAGCGATTTATTCTACTGTCAGATGTTAAAACCACCAAATAAACTTGCAGTGTCCTTATAACTTATCAATGGCTTAACTTGTAATGATTAGATCACTGTCAAGGTGTCATGCGTTGACACTGTTACTGTAAAAATATATTAGATAACGTTAGCTAGAGTAATTGGAGTTAGCCAGCTGTGATGGCCCGACATCACCCATCCCTTTAAAAACATTACATCGCTCATTGACAATCGCATGTGCGAGGACGACGTTCTACATGAGCAACATGATCAAGTTAACATGATATACGATCGATACAATGTGTCAAACTGATTTGAGTGTTTTCTGGTAGGCTAACGTTAGTTAAGGTTAAGTAGTACGGACATTCCGGCGGCTATAATGAAAAACACGGTGAGTCGCGTTAGAAACAAACATCTATGTGTTGATGGCCACCCCCCACCCTTTGATCAATAACCGTACCCCACATGAAAACATAATATTCCAAAACACAGCTTAGAATAGATGGTTTTACACACCGGCTCGTCGACGCCATGTTAGTTGCTTCTTTATACTTCTGCCAGTGGTGAACAGTTTCGAACAATGGCGTCTTCTACCTCTATATATGGCTTTTTCGGCCCACGTGTTTACATGACGACGGAACGGCAAAAGGCTCAAACTAGATCTTCAAAAAGCGATTGACATATGAGGACAGAGGACGTAGGCTACTTATAAAAGAGTAATGTACTCCCAAGTCACAGAACAATGCTTTTGACATATATTATTTATTATATATTATATTATTATACTTATCTAATTAAATCATATGACTTCCTGACCGTGTCACCTTTAGTCACAGAATTACATTTAAGTGAATACAATTATGCAAATTATCAAGTGTTAAACCAAAACGAGTGAAAAGGAAAAACAAATGTGTGGATTTTTGTTTTATTTGTGTCACTCAAACTTTTTTTACATGCTTATTGCTGCAATGGATCCTAGCCAACACCCCTGCAAGCAGAGCAGCTGGAACATAACATGGTTGGTAATATTTCCACCTGCCAGCCACTAAAGAAAAATAGCACTTAAATGGTTGGTTATGTGTAGCCTACATAAGAAAACATGTTTAATCAGAAATGGCAGTGGCAAGTGGAAGCATAACCCTACTTAACCCCATTCAACAAACTGACTCAACTCTGAGTAGCCAATATAGCAGTCTCACTGTAAGAGCCATAGCAGACAGGCCTGTTTATGAAACTGTCAGGGATGGCATTGTCTCTGTGTGCCAGTCTGTGCCCTATCCTTGTGCCAATCTCGGACTGTATTGCCTTGATTGCGCCTCGCCCACACACCCACTGTACCACTGACCTCAACAGCTCTGGTTCGACAACCACCAAACAATGAGTCATTTCACTTGGCCAGACATCCTTTGATAGAGAATTTCAAGAGAAATCCAATATTTAACAAATCATTTATGACTGAATTACATCGACTGTGGCAAGCACCTTGAGCTGTTTGGATTTCACTGATTACAATTAATAAACAAGCCTTGTCAGCAGCACATATTTTATTAAATTGCACAATGACATTGAACACTAGGTGAATAGAATGCATGTCCATGTACAACAGCAGGTGGAGCTAAATCCCAATATGTCAGATAAGGCCATCATCTATCAAGCTTTCAAATGCTAAATAATAATTCATATTATGATTGTAATAAAGTCATGATAAATTAACATACATCATTTATTTATATCAATAATGTAAATATTAATTCCTCTGAATGCTTGAGATTCTCAAAGGAATTTTAATCAAACTAATCAGTTTCAACAAAATCTTCTGCTGGGCATAGCTAGTCACACACTAATGACAATGTCATGATTTGACCTTGTTTTTTCCCCTGAGTTCCCAGTTGTCTTGAAAGCACCATATTCTGCCAGCACTGTGTGGTGTGAGTCTCTGAGTCCCAGCTGAGGGACCTGTATTTGATCCACTGCATATAGTAGCAGCACCACAGGGGTTATTACCGCATCTGCACTGATAAACACAAACAACACTCTCAATGAGTCACACAGAACACCATAAACACAATGTGTAGCCTACAGGTAGGCAGTATGTCTTCCTACATTAGCCTATATATCACCTGTCTGTTCCTCACCTGAGCCCCCTAAGGCGCTAGACAAGATTACTGATTCAGACCGTCTCAGGCAGCCTCATTCAAAAAACATGAACATGCATAGACATACAGTATCAGTGACTGTGAATATAAGGCTGTAGCTGTAGTCAGTTGGTGTTATTATTAATCATATTACAATCTGGTATACTGGGATTGGGGACACGTGATGCTTACTAGTCATTAATTGTCATGGAAACAGGTGTGTCTGTCTGGGATTGGGTTTGCATTTACTGTGTTCAGACCTTTTCAATACAATGACCTGGTTGCTAAGTACATGTGGGGGTTACCTCTGTATGTCTGCTTCCGCCCCGTAGACAGGCCCAAATTACACGACAGATCCACCTATTCCCCATTGCTGTGACCACGACCACAACCCTGTACACCGCTCTTGCCCTCACACCCAACTATATGACCCACTGTCAGATTTCTCTTCTGTGTGTCTGCCGCCATCTACAGGTCTGTAATCAGATCTCTGCTGTTACACAATCACAATCCGTATCAGGTCACCATATTCTCCCTTTATGAAGTGTATAATATTTATATGTTATAACAGTCTTTCAACTGTGTAATAAAGAAAATGTCATTGATTATAATGAATACCTTTTTAAATAATCACTGACTAAAGTTGTTTGGCCTCATGAACCTGGCCTGGCTGTTATTTATTCAGTTCTCTGGTTACATTGAGCAGAGTGTGGCCAACTATTTTTATATTATCTAGCCTGGACCAGTTGGAACCTGTACCAAACTCAAGAGACACTTCCTCAAGAGTGTGCTGTGTGCAACCAAATCCAGACATCTGAGGTAGCGACTTTCACCAAGTGCTCTACATATATTCCTGTCTTCATTTTCACAATTAGGCTATATAGCGTAGCTACAGACAAACAGGAAGAGAGATGGCGAGAATTTACATTACATTGTGTAGCTAACAATCTACAGGTGCAGCAGATATGATGTGCCAGATACAATGTATTAATTTATAGCCTTAATATTAGGAGTTACTTACTACATAGTTACTGAATAGATGGTTACAGTTCAAAGCTTCCGAGTGAGTTATATTAATATGTAACAGAATGTGCACATTCGATCAAGTCGTAGTACGGTATGCGGAAGACACATTCGATCAAGTCGTAGTACAGTATGCGGTCGGTGGTGCCCCAGTTTTCATCATTATTTCCAATTTGGTGGCATTTGAGTGAGACCTAGCTGGAAAGAACTGTGAAGCTGTTTGAGATAGATAAGAATGTTGTGTCTTTAGAACGTTGATCTGTGGCGTCCACCAATAAGAAACTCCGGTAATAGCGGTGTCATGTTCAAATTGGACCACCCTTTTCTTCAAATTACATGCGTACAGTGGTCGACGTTATGCGCATATTCTCCACGACGCTCAGGTATGCAGAACCGCTGGTATTGAGGATGGTGCCGACATTCGCATTGTCACGAACAAATGTTCTTGGTCACAAGCTTTGTTCCATAGTTTAATGGATTGAGCTGAATCGTCAGAAGGAATTGTCTGGAGCGCAAAAGTGGAAATGGAGTACAGAACATCTAAATAGATAAGGTCACCAAGATAGTAAGTGTGCTCGTTTTCCTCGGATTTACCACGCTGTAAAAACTGTAAAGTCATAATTTACATTTATTTGATGTTGATTTTCATAATGTGCGGTTATCCCAGGGCAGTTTATTTAACGCAAGTAGCCAGATAATACATTGTTACTGCACTGTAAATGTTTAACTCCGGGCACATGTTGTAGTTGAGTTACAGACAATAAAAAAAAAAGTTACAGTTACAGCAAGTCACCTGACCTCAGAGTCAGACAACAACAGAAGAGTAATACGCAAGAAAAACATCTGAAGGGTTTAACATTTATCTAATATTTCCTATAAGTTAAATTACTGTAAATGTGTTTAATCAGTAGCCTAGGTTTATTCCACAACTGGTCTCTCTGCTCCCCGTCTCTTTCTTAGAACCAGTGTTGTCTACAAGTTGTCTCTGCCGATTCTCGTCCCACTTCGATTTGGCCTATATGCAAAACGTCATTGATGATGGCTTGTTGGGATGTTATCATAAAGCATGTTTTAATAATATCATACCTATAAATATAGCCAATAGGCTATAGCCTATAATATCAAAAATATATTACTGTAATTATTTAGTTCAGCTATGAACGGAAATTATTGATGAAAGCAAATATCATCTTAAGTTTTATTGGTGATAAATCAAGTGTCCATATTTGTGGCAAGGAAAAAGTGTATGGAATAAAATCACTCTTATGGCCAGGCACCACACCCTAATAGGTATTTAAAAAAATTCTTAATCATATCACAATCAACTTTTAAATATAATGCCTTTTTATATAAAAAAAAATCTGAAATATTGTATACGTTATGCAAATGAGACGTTATGCTAATGAGGCGATCTCATTTGCATATTTTCTTTGAACGCACATCCATTTTTCTGGACACTGGATGAAGTCAGCCTAAATATTTTTGGTTCATTTTTTTAAGATACTCCAGGACCGAACTTTCTTTGACCATATTATGAATAAATACTTTAAAAAAAATCTTTATCAGTAAAATAAAGACATGTACATAAAAATTATTTTTAGCAAATTTTTCCAAGAAAATGTTATCAATACTGAACAAAAATATAAACACAACATGCAACAATTTAAAAGATTTTACTGAATTACAGTTTATAGAAGGAAATCAGTCAATTGAAATAAATAAATTCAGCCCTAATTGATGGATTTCACATGACTGGAAGGGCATACTTGAGACATCTTTGGCATTGTGTTGTGTGACAAAACTGCACATTTTAGAGTGGCCTTTTATTGTCCCCAGCACAATGATCATGCTGTTTAATCAGATTCTTGATACGCCACACCTGTCAGGTGGATGGATTATCTTGGCAAACGAAAAATTCTCACAAACTGGGATGTAAACAAATTTCTGCACAAAATTGGAGAGAAATAAGCCTTTTGTGTGTATGGAACATTTCTGGGATCTTTTATTTCAGCTCATGAAACATGGGACCAAGACTTTACATGTTGAATTTATATTTTATTTCAGTATAGAATACAATTTTGACAACATATCAACAATTCCCTCTGAGTAAGTCTGGAGAATATATCTAAGGATAACTACACACACTTTGGGGAATGTAGATTCTTCTGAAGCTGAGAAAAATTAGTTGGCTTGTGGGAAGAGTCTTACTTTCGGGAAACGCCTATATTGACCCAATCACCATCTCTTCAAAGTAAGTTACTACATACAGTCCAGTTTGTAACATTCACTATGAAATGGGCTTTACAATTATGTGTGATTCAATGTAGTGAGCTTTGAAATTATGGATGTCCATTTAAAAGTGGTTAAAAATTCATAAAATGTTGATGATGGTAGTATGATAAAGCAAAGAAAATATACATTTACATCACGTTTCTTTACATTTCAGCCTGTGGGGCCTGGCCTTAATAGTGTAGTAACAGTAATAATCATATTATTAACAGTAGTGATCATTATGTACCTAGTTTGGGCAATGTGACACAAGTGTATTTTCATTGTTGTTTTAAATAACTCTCATAAAAACATTTAAAACTTTAAAAGTTTTATTACCCTGGAGGAAAAGGATCAGAGAGGGGAACAGAGTTAGTTAGTTACAACACCGGCAAATAGAGGAAGTGAGCCCACATGTTGAAACTGGGCATACTAACCATTCATTGCTTCACAAAATGGCACACCAACATGCTAAACTCCTCAAATCAAATTTTAGTTGTCACATGCTTCTTAAACAACAGGTATAGACTAACAGTAAGATGCTTACTTATGGGTCCTTTTTCAACAAGGCAATTAAAGATAAAACATTATTTTATATATATATATATATATATATATATATATATATATATATATATACACACACACACACAGTGCCTTCGGAAAGTATTCAGACCCCTTTACTTTTCCCACATTTTGTTAGGTTACAGCCTTATTCTAAAATGTATTAAATTGTTTTTTTCCCTCATCAATCTACACATAATACCCCATAATGACAAAGCAAAAACATGTTTTGAGAAACGTTTGCAAATGTATAAAATAAAACTGAAATATTACATTTACAAAAGTATTCAAACCCTTTACTCAGTACTTTGTTGAAGCACCTTTGGCAGCGATTACAGCCTTGAGTCTTCTTGGGTATGATGCTACAAGCTTGGCACACCTGTATTTGGGGAGTTTCTCCCATTCTTCTCTGCAGATCCTCTCAAGCTTTGTCAGGTTGGATGGGGAGTGTTGCTGCACAGCTAATTTTAGGTCTCTCCAGAGATGTTAGATCGGGTTTAAGTCCGGGCTCTGGCTTGGCCACACAAGGACATTCAGAGACTTGTCCCGAAGCCACTCCTGCGTTGTCTTGGCTGTGTGCTTAGGGTCGCTGTCCTGTTGGAAGGTGAACCTTCACCCCAGAGGTCCTGAGAGCTCTGGAGCAGGTTTTCATCAAGGATCTCTCTGTACTTTGCTCCGTTCATCTTTGCCTCGATCCTGACTAGTCTCCCAGTCCCTGCAGCTGAAAAACATCCCCACAGCATGATGTTTCCACCACCATGCTTCACCGTAGGGATGGTGCCAGGTTTCCTCCAGATGTGACACTTGGGATTCAGGCCAAAGAGTTTAATGTTGGTTTTATCAGACCAGAGAATCTTGTTTCTCATGGTCTGAGAGTCTTTAGGTGCCTTTTGGCAAACTCCAAGCGGCCATCATGTGCCTTTTACTGAGAAGTGGCTTCCGTCTGACCACACTACCATAAAGGCCTGATTGGTGGAGTGCTGCAGAGATGGTTGTCCTTCTGGTAGGTTCTCCCATCTCCACAGAGGAACTCTCGAGCTCTGTCCGAGTGACCATCAGGTTCTTGGTCACCTCCTTGACCAAGACCCTTCTCCCCCGATTGCTCCGTTTGGCCAGGCGGCCAGCTCTAGGAAGAGTCTTGGTGGTTCCCAAACTTCTTCCATTTAAGAATGCTGGAGGCTACTGTGCTCTTGGGGACCTTCAATGCTGCAGAAATGTTTTGGTACCCTTCCCCAGATCTGTGCCTTGACACAATCCTGTCTTGGTGCTCTACGGACAATTCCTTCAACCTCATGGCTTGGTGTTTGCTCTGAAATGCTCTGTCAACTGTGGGACCTTATATAGACAGAGGTGGGCCTTTCCAAAGCATGTCCAATCAATTTAATTTACCACAGGTGGACTCCAATCATGTTGTAGAAACATCTCAAGGATGATCAATGGAAACAGGATGCACCTGTGCTCAATTTCGAGTCTCATAGCAAAGGGTCTGAATAGTTATGAAAATAAGGTATTTCTGTTTATAATGAGTCTCATAGCAAAGGGTCTGAATAGTTATGAAAATAAGGTATTTCTGTTTATATATTTTTTTATACATTTGCAAAAATGTCTAAAAACCTGTTTTTGCTTAGTCATAATGGGGTTGTGTGTGGATTGCTGTGGATCATTTTTTTAATCCATTTTAGAATAAGGCTGTAACGTAACAAAATGTGGAAAAAGTCAAGGGGTCTGAATACTTTCTGAAGGCACTGTATATATATAGTGACACGAAGAATAAATACACATTGAATAATTAACAATAACGAGTAAAAAATAACAAGCCTGAAGATGGACAATATTGTGCCTCAATGACTCACAATAGGTAGAGACTAACATCAAAGGAACCTTTGCCATTCCAGTATCCACATGTCTTAACTAGTCTTGATGTGAGGGGAAACCAATTAACGCCCAGGAGGGGAAATTCTTTGCACTAGGTCAGACATAGACTTTTGGCTTTGTCATCAGATGTTTTCAAAATCTAAAGAGTGATGCAATATGAAACAAATATAATAAGCCTATGTCATTACTAATGCTGCTTTGTCTTTCATGAGACACTTTGACATGGAGAGCCATTCAAATTAGTTATCAAAATAAATGGATCAATCTTTATTACCTTTTTAACCATACCCAAGTACAAACATTTACCAACAAAAATATATTTGTTACTGAACAAAAACCCATTTAAAAAGTTCCTTTTTAAAATCATCAAAATCAAACAAGTACTCTCATTATTAGCTAAATTCCCTGTCTCCTTCCATTGCAGGAATGTTTACCATCACAGAGTTAGCGTCGCTGAATGACATCCAGCCGACCTACCGCATCCTAAAACCATGGTGGGACGTCTTCATGGACTACCTGGGGGTGGTCATGCTCATGTTGTCCATCTTCGCCATGACGATGCAGATCACAAAGGACCAGGTGGCGTGCCTTCCATGCCTGGAGGAAGCGGCGGCAGGGCCAAACTCTTGGACATCCCAAAGTCCACCAGAAACCGCCTCATCAGCAGTTAGCATAACGACAGTGCTTGCTACACCAATGGCCACTAAAGATCTACCAGACAGTGCAGTACACGAGGTTCACAACACCCAGCCCATCGTTGTGAAGCGAGAGAGCAAAATGCAGCAACCCAAGCCCACAGGGATCCAAACCAACTTAGATTATCAGCAGTATGTCTTTGTCAACCAAATGTGTTACCATATTGCCTTGCCCTGGTACTCAAAGTACTTCCCATACCTCTCCCTCATCCACACCCTTGTGCTTATGGTCAGTAGTAACTTCTGGTTCAAATACCCCAAGACAAGCTCAAAGATTGAACACTTTGTGTCCATTCTCGGACGGTGCTTTGAGTCTCCGTGGACTACAAAGGCTTTGTCCGAGACAGCCTGTGAGGATTCTGAGGAGAACAAACAGAGACTGACTGGCACCACTTCAGCACCGAGAGCGATATCACAGGAAACTAAAGATGAAAATGCTGCAAACTCATCTACCCCTATGCTTGGGAATACAGGAGTCAAGTTCTCAGCAGATAAGCCTGTTGCTGAAGCCCCAAGTATGACTATCCTGGACAAGAAAGATGGAGAGCAGGCCAAGGCTCTATTTGAGAAGGTGCGGAAATTCCGCGCCCATGTGGAGGACAGCGATTTCATCTACAAGCTCTATGTAGCTCAGACTGTGGTCAAAACTGTCAAGTTTATTTTGATTCTGTCCTATACGTCAACATTTATTGCTGCCATCGACTTTCACCACACATGTGAACCCAAAATCAAACACTTAACCGGATATGAGCAGTTCTTTTGTACCCACAACATGGCTTTCATGTTGAAAAAGCTCCTCCTCAGCTACATGGCCCTCATATTGATCTATGGGATGGTCTGCTTGTATTCCCTCCACTGGCTGTTCAGGCGCCCCCTTAAAGAGTACTCATTTGAGAAAGTCAGAGAGGAGAGTAGCTTCAGTGACATTCCTGATGTGAAGAACGACTTTGCGTTCCTTCTGCACATGGTCGATCAGTACGACCAGCTGTATTCCAAGCGGTTTGGTGTCTTCCTCTCGGAGGTCAGCGAGAACAAGCTGAGGGAGATCAGTCTGAACCACGAGTGGACATTCGAGAAGCTCAGACAGCTTGTGACCCGAAATCCCCAAGACCAGCAGGAGCTCCACCTCTTCATGCTTTCTGGTCTCCCCAATGCAGTGTTTGACCTCACCGACCTGGAAATACTTAAACTAGAGCTAATTCCTGAGGTCAGGTTTTCGGCAAAGGTTTCCCAAATGACCAGTCTGCAGGAGCTGCACCTCTGCCACTGCCCTGCCAAAGTTGAGCAGACTGCCTTTGTCTTTCTCCGTGACCACCTCCGCTGCCTTCATGTCAAGTTCACAGACGTCGCTGAGATCCCAGCGTGGGTTTATTTGTTGAGGAGTTTGAGGGAGCTAAACTTAATAGGGAATTTAAGCTCAGAAAACAACAAAATGATTGGACTAGAGTGCATGCGTGATTTGAAACATCTTAAGACATTATATCTGAAGAGCAACCTCACCAAGATCCCCTCAAACCTCACTGAGCTGTCCCCACACCTGATCAAACTGGTGGTGCATAACGATGGTACTAAACTACTTGTACTGAACAGCCTCAAGAAGATGACAAACCTCGCCGATCTGGAGCTGCACAACTGTGAGCTGGAGAGGATCCCCCATGCTATTTTCAGCTTAACCAACCTTCAAGAGCTGGACCTCAAATCCAACAACATTCGCACCATCGAGGAGGTCATCAGCTTTCAGCACCTCAAAAGGTTGACCTGCCTCAAACTGTGGCACAACAAAATCATCACCATTCCAGCCTCCATAGGCCAGGTCAAGTGTTTGGAGTCACTTCACCTTTCGCACAACAAACTGGAGACGCTCCCGCCGGCGCTGTTCCACCTCCCCAAGCTGAGGCACTTGGATGTCAGTCACAACTCCATCACAGTGATCCCGCCGGACTTGGGTCTCCTGCAGAACCTCCAGCACTTCGCCATCAATGCAAACAAGGTGGAGGTGCTGCCCAAGCAGCTGTTCAGGTGCACCAAGCTGAAGGTCCTGTGTCTGAGCAATAATGGCCTCACCAACCTGCCTGAGACAGTGGGTCAGTTGGTGCATCTTGCTCAGCTGGAGCTGAAGGGTAACTGTCTGGACCGCCTTCCCTCACTGCTGGGGAACTGTCGCCTTCTACGTAAAAACAGCCTCATTGTTGAGGACCACCTTTTTGACACTTTGCCTGTAGAGGTAAAGGAGAGCATTAGTCGGGAGACCAATGTGTCCTTTGCAAGTGGCTTATAGTTTATAATTTCTGATATCTTAAACCCTTATGGTACAGTGATTAACTGAAATGTATATTACTTACTCACTGAAGCAATACGCTATGAAAGTAACACGTTATTTACCAGGAACTATTCTTGTAGTTTTTTATAACTTTTGTAGGCTTTTTGAATCCTCTTTAATCGGCAAAAACGTAGCGCAATGGTCTTGAAGCCAAATACTTCGTAAAGGCACATGGCAGAAGTAAATTCATCCACAAACACAAATATAATTTTATATACAGGTATATCTTAAACGATCACATTTTCACGAATTTGATGATGTAATTTCAAGCACATTCAAAAGATTAGGGGAAATGACCCGGAAGTAAAGCAGACGGGGCGGTTGCTTTCACAGGATATTGAACCACGTTTTATTGATTATCAATGCCCTATATGGGTAGTTCCTATACATTTTTTGCTTAATAAAGTAAGAGAGAATGCTTCTCCTCAACAAAGACTGTATAGCTCTATAAATAATGTAATATCATTTCAAAGTATAATTTCATCAAGTATTTAAGAATGTTCAAGATAAAAAAAGCTTTTAGTTGCTTCATAGGGTATTATGACATAATATTGTTAGCAGTAATAGATTTTTAGACTTAATAACAAATATTGTATTAGCTACTCAGGTATAATGTTAACCCTGGGAACCATAATTTTGCCTTAACTGCTGCTATTTCTCAGTGAGGGCGTTCATAAGAAAAGACTAAACAGCTCTCAAGTTTGTCGATACACTACCTGTCATTATTCACAACACCATTCAGTAAAATAACAAATGCTATTTTCAGTAGTAATTATCTTTTGGGGATTACGCTTGAAATGGGAAGTACTTTGCACAACCAATATTTGCTTTGTTTTTTGTTATATTGTTGAATGTCTACTATGGATTACACTCCCCTATCACAGACCATGATAAGCATTTGTGTGTGATTGAAAGTAAAGGAGGGTTGACAAAAGGGAGGCGATGTTTTACACCAAAACAAGTTTTTAAATTAGGCAACAATAGCATCAATTAAGTGTACACATGGGACAAGATTGTTATATTGCCTTTTTCCAATGTATTTCTGTACTGTACATAAACGGTTCACATTTGCAAGCATACCATTTCTGGCACAATAAAACTAGATCTTAGATACACTTTTCTTATTGTTTTTATTCTCTCTGTTTCAATGCCTTTCTCAATGGTAATTGGTCATTACCGTACATTGCTGCATTTATATCTGTATAAAGAATAACATAATTGGTAAGCTGCTGTACAAAATTATTTATTTGTTGAGGGTTTGTTATATGTAAAATGTATGCTAGCATGATTAAGTTGCTTTGGATAAAAGCGTCTGCTAAATGGCATATAGATATTTTTTATTTAACCTTTATTTAACCAGGTAGGCCAGTTGAGAACAAGTTCTCATTTACAACTGCGACCTATATTATATTGTTATAACCTGTGCATTACATTAACTGAGGGGAATGATCACGCAAGGTACAACTTACGCTACATCTTTAGGGAGGATGTCATGCCAAAACAATAGGGCAATTGAAGACAACTTTTGAAATACAATCTGGAGGTCAATGCCTGTAACTGACATCCAGACAGATGAGATACATTTGTCACAGACATTTCAGGCTTTGCAGCGAACATTATCTTGCAAGTACTTTAGTAATTCTATAACATATAGTCAAGTTGAGTTATGTGTGTGACTTTCTGTATTTCTCTTCAATGATGATGGCATAAATAAATTCCAGCACTTGGGGCATGTTGGCACTTGCTTTTTGCTCCTAGTTACACATTACAAGAAAGCCAGGAAAGCCACAAATATCTGCTTTGCATGTGGAGATCTCTGTCATTTTAAACCCTATAGCTATAAGTCATAATGTACATACCTTTTATTCAACATTGCAATTTGCAAGTTGAATCATCAATAAAAAGCTGTTGTTTAGAAATTCATTACAGATTAGTCTTCATACTCCAGCACGATAGGTGGCAGTTATCATACATTTTAGACCCTAGAAGCAGCTTCTTCGTTGACTACTGTCACAGTAGGAAAATGCGGCCCCCTGCAGGTAAGAATAGAAAATTGTGTTCTGTAGCTTATTTGTAGTATGATAACCGCTTGCTAGACTTATAGGTAGCAGCAGTCACGTAAACGAGACAGTAATCTAACACAAATATGAACGTTCGTTAGGCATTAATAGTGAATTACAAGAGGACGAGAATGAGTCGACGAAATGATCACTCTTTTTCTGATTATGGACCGCCGAATACATACACTGCTCATGGAAGGTAGGCTAGCCACTAACTTAATAGCCACTGTAGCCATCAAGCTAGCTAGTAGCTAAGTTACATGATTTAGTTAACTGTTTACTAGCTAGTAGTTGTTTCGTTGTTAGTTAGCTAATCAAATAATGTAATGTAGTTGATTATAAACATACAAATTGTTTGCTGTTTTTTTGTTGAAAAGAGAAAACATGCCAGAAAAATAATTCATGCGATAAATTATCGTTAGCTGCTCAGTTAGCTATTATGTGTTGTGTTGAGTGGATCAGTCTTAATCTCTTTTCTTTATTCGAGTACAGCATCACACCAACCCAGCGAAGTGCAGGTAGTTCTGCTTACCTTTGGCCCAATATTTGCAATACCTGTCTAATAGGGATAGGAAACCCATTTCTTACATTCTGTTTTTGTTTTTCATTTCAATTAACAAAGCTTATTTTATTCCACACAGAAACAACCCATGGTTATACCCACCACACAAGACACTCGACCGTAAATCCAGCATCCTACAACTCTCAGCGAACAAGCAACTCAGAAAAGTAAGATATGCAGTTTTGCTTTTGATTTATCCATTCTAAATGTATCAAGCAGAGGATTTCCCGCAAAATGTGATTTAGACTTGTTTGGAACATCGCTTAGCACGTTGTGGTTATTTAAGACATGGCCTAGTCCTAGTGTAAAGGTTTCCCCAAGTTTATATAGCCACAAAGTCAGATTCCACAGCCAAAAAGTCAAAATGAGCTTTTTTGTCTAAATTTAAGGTTAGAGTTAGGCATAAGTTTAGCAGTGTGGTTGGGTTAGGCTTAGGTTTAAAATCACATTTTAACAAGATAAATTGTAGAACTGGGCAGGGTTTATGAATTTGTGGCTATAGAAGCTAGTGATGACCCAAGTGTAAGGCCTGCTTAAAAATTATACCATAGAAATGGCTGAAATGCTCTTGTTTTTTTCTCCAGAGCCGAGCTCTACGACCCGTATGATCCTGATCCTGGCTCATCATCAGACTCTGAATTGGAGCCTTCCAAAGGCAGGGAAGACCATCACAGGCACAGAGTTAGTGGAGGGAGCAGCCGCCTGAGTAGTGGATATCAAGGCTCTGCTTCAGTAGCTGGACATCATGATGGCTTCAACTGGGATTTGTTATCCTCTCGGCCCGGTACCAGACATGAGCAGTCCAGCCATGGCATCAAACATGAGCAGTCCAGCCATGGCTCCATACCTGACCGGTCTAGCCATGACCACTCAGAACGGCCGTTGCCCACGACAGAAACCCCACTATTACCCCTCAATGCATATTGGGGGCAGGGGGAAAATGGGAGAGAAATGTCCACAACCACAGTACCTGGCAAAGAGGTAAGAAATTCACTGCAGTTATTATTTTGGTGGGAAAAGGTAGAAAGATGTTGCTGAGGCTTGCACTGGTGCAGTGTTGTAATGGTGATGTTTCTCTGTTGTCTGCAGACAAGAAATCCACCAGGGTTTACCTGGTCCCACTGGGATACCAACCCCATTCATGGCCAATCAGAATCTAGTGGAAGAGGTAGGATTGTAACTGTGTTGTTTTGCTAATGGTCTGGCAGAGTTGTGAAGGGATAGAGAAAGTGTGTGATTTGTTAAGTCCTGTTCCAGTCTCCTGGGGGTGCGGGTTCTCTATTGTTCCTCAAGCAAGGGGGAGGCCAATGACATCATGAAGTCACCATCAGACCAACTTATTGAATGTCCTACTCCTTGAAGTTTTCAGTGTGTCAAATTTTTGTTTTTTTATCCTCAAATCACCGTAGTATGTCTTTAAATGTCAATTTTTAGGAGGGGACCAAACCAAGTCACCCTCAGAGGTCACAAAGAAGAGAAGCAGAAGCCCAAATGAGGACATACCGAGGTAAAGAAATGATTGGAGGAGCCATCATCTAACTTATCATGTTTTTTTGGAAAGACCTTACTAAAATGCATAATAATATTGACACACCATTATATGTGTATATATATTTATATTCTGGTCTCTGACTGCCTTTTCTGATATTTAACATTTTTCTGGATTATGTGTATAATGTTTTAATACAATTTTTATTGCTAGGTATTACTGCACTGCTGGAGCTAGAAACACAAGCATTTCGCTGCACTTGCGATAACATCTGCAAAACCATGTACGCGACCAATAAACTTTGATTTGAGTTGACACAAATCCCCTTCTATTGTCTTTTCAGTGATTTTTTCACCTGTGACATGTGTAACTTGGATTTCCATAAAGCGAGCACCCTTGAGGTGCATCTGAAGTGCAATAGTCACTGGGAGACCCTGGAGCACATCCAAAATCAAAACAACTACGACGACACGGCAATCGCCTTTTTGCATGTACGTCAAGCAAATACATTCTCTCTCAGATGGAATTAAATGTGGGATTATCAATCTGTATGACGATTAAGGGAAATGTATTTCTCTTTACGTTTCAGGAGGCCGTGTTAACCAAAGTCCGGCAAGGTGATAGACTGCAGATGAACAGACATAGCCTTAGAGGTAGCTTAACGTGCAAAGCCTGGGGTCTATCGCTAATGCTCCTGGCTAGTCACACATACTGTTCCCGACCAGATTCATTCCCGCGTCTATCCCTCCTACTATTCTCCCACTTGCCTGACTCCCCCTCTGTGTCCAACTATAAAGGTGGCTAAATGTAAACTCACCAATGTTGAGGTATTGTTTCTTTCCTCAATAGAAACGGAACTTATTGATTCTAAATGTACTTGTATGCTTTGGACAACGTATTACTACCTGGTGTCATTAAGCCTACACTTGTGATTTGACCTCTGTATCTCACCCCTATCATTTTCAGCATTGCAGGACAAGGATTACATGACAAAGTTAGATATTTTCCACTGTGCTCCTTGCCAAGTCTACGTCTCCGTACATCCATCATCACTGCAGGATCACCTGAGCTCCAAAGACCACCTGAGGAACAAAATGGTAAGGCAGTCGTTGTGCTGCTACAGCAGATCTCACACCTCATATCATCAGTGAATAATGGAACACATGATATATCTTTAAAAAGCAATGGTCACTCACTGATATTGTTTTGAAAGTCATTGTAGTGTTAGCTGAGATGCAACATGAAGTTGGACAAATTGGCCGATTTGTGTTTGATTTAGAATTTTGTCTGTCAATTCTTTAAAGAAACAAACATCAAAGCGATAGATGCTACATTATTTTCTTGAAATCTGTTCTTTCACTGCAACATACAAGTGGGTGTACTTACTATTTCATGTTTATGACTTTACTGTGTTTACCACTGAAGGAATTTAGAACGAAACAGTTGCGGGAAAGTGTGAACTTTGCGAAGGCGACCATGAAACAAATGAATACTGAGTATGCAAGCTTCTGTGAGGTAAATAATCTGAACAGGCATTTGCTATACATTACACTAATGCTATTTATCTATAGAATACCAAAGTTTTGTATTACTTTTTAAAGTGTGTTAATTCTATAAACTGTAGACAAAAACAAATTTAATTTAAATTACAAATAATTGGTTGTATTTCAGGGCAATGATCCTTTTGAACAGTCATCATGAGGGCCATGAAGAATAGATAAACAGTTGATGTGAACTGCTAGCTACTGGCTGTGGACAACTATGGACAGCCAACAACCACCTATCAAAATCAACTAGACAAAGACCAAATGGACATAGTCTGTGCCCTGAGTGTTGATGTTCAGTCTTATGTACCTCTAAACTAATACAGGATAATCTTAACTAATACAGAATACCGGTTTTCCTTGAGTGTGGAGCATCCATTAGCTAGATATCACATAGTTGAGAACTTGTAGTCATTTTGTGTTTGATGTAGACATTTTTCACGTAAGAACATCCATCTGTAATTTTGGACCTTTTTAATTTTCAGTTGGAAATTGATTTAATTTCAATAGATATTGAAGCACATTTTGTAATGTTTTTCCCACAATTCTTTTTTTCCATTAGAACACCTGCTTTGATTCATTGAGATTTAAGGATAGAAATACTGTAATGTTTTGTTTCCTGAAGAAATATGGTCCTTACAGGCTTTCCAACTTTGTAATTTCTTACAATCATTTAAAAATAATACCCAAACAATAAATGTTTTAAAGAAAAATAATGAATTTATGTGTGACTGATATTCACAGGAATATAAGACAGCCTTTTATAAACAGTAACAGAGACGGTTGACCCATTTTCAAATATTGTCAAGGTTACCATTGTGATATTAATCTGGTACAACAGTTCATCTACAGTATATGCAAACCAGCCATTTGAGATACCAACTGTCGCTTAAGGTTAAAATTGTGCTGTTTTGAAAAGGAAATATTTTCAGTTTCTTTAGAATAACAGTGCCCTTTGATATCCTGTGAATACAGATTCCTTTTATTAAGTTGGAACTTCATGAGTCTGTTTTCCAGATCAAGTAGCTGAGGGGTTCATCATATATTTAGGCGTTAGTCTCCCACACATGTACACTCCTGCGGTATCCCACTGTAGAATGTATTCACCAGATGACGTATCATAAAATTACTGAATGAGTTAAGTTTCAGGTATGATTTGAATTAGTTAGTGGATGAAAGCAAATTGGTCCATCCTTGACAAACTAATGGTGGGACACTGCTAAAGGAAACACCACAGGTCAATCCAGTTGACTAAACTGGTTTTTATTTTTTAGAACATCACAAAAATGGTTTCAGCATCATCTGTATGATATACATTTAAACATAAATTATTTAAAAAGACAAACAGCTATTTTTTTTTAACAGTTAAAAAACATTAAATATAGGCAACAGTTATTCATGAAAGGCAGCAACAATAAGCGCTGCGACTGCATCATCAAGAACAAAAACTGACTGATAAACCCTATTCACTTAGGAGTTAATATGCAGATAACCGCAGTATGAAACCACCAAACTGGCATCCATGTTTTAAACCTTTTGTTCTGTGATTAACTTGCAAGCCACACTTACCCATATTGATAAGAAATCTACCTAAAGATTAGTTGATGACTATCAATTTATTTTCTTACTCAGAACCCCCCTCCCTGCAAACACAAATCGTAGCAATATGATCATGATTTCAATACATGTTAAAAATACAGAATTGTATTTGTCCCATTTTTGTTTTCATGTGTAGCATAAATGTAAATATCAACATACAGAGAAAAGATGCTCCAAACTTGACCAAATGGACAGAGAATTTTTAGGAATCTGAGGTAAGAGTTGTCTCTTGGAAATGGGTTCCACACTAATCACTGCATAAACACAAGAAAACAGTCAGCCCACATGGAATCATATTCGTAACATGGGACATTTAAAATGTAACAATATCCAAAATGTCTAATGTGTTTTAAGAGATTAGGTAGCCATAATCCTCTGAAATTGTGTGTTGTAATAGTGGCAAACATTTTTCAATTATGACTGTATAAAACTGTGAAGGAACATCTAATGTACAAACACATACACGCACAGGACCAAAATAGTTTTTTTTTTTTTTTTAAACTAGGTCCCTTGGCTTAGGAGGCAGTGTGAGTTGCCAGTGATGGGGTCTGTCTTTCAGTGGTGGTGGAGAAGGGTCCTTTGGCAATGAGGTGACCTCCCTCATGCCTGCCCCTGTGTGGGGGACACTGGTATTCATAATGTGCCTTTGTAGATGCTTTATCCAGTCCTCCTGGACCGACAAAGGGCCCTGGAAGACTAGGTCACAGAATCTGCAAAGAGGATCCAAGCACAGTAAGACCCCCAATCAGAAGTGGCCCTCAAAGACAGTATAAGCTACAACCTGGGTCTTATCTCTTTGAATGCAAATATTTTTGGTCAACTTAACATCCATTTGAAAGCGTCACTACAAATACATTGATTAGATCTTTGCCCCAACTTAAATCTTAGTGTTTATCAGAAAAATGTAAACGAATAATACAATAATTTACACCAACGGCATAGACAGTGTGGTATGTGGTCAGAGTACCTGCAGGTTAGTCTATACATCTCCTCTGGTGCGTGTGGCGTAGTAGGGGATGTCTTCTTCTTGGAACCAGGCCTCGATCTCTGCCTCCTTTGTTTACAGTCATACGCTGAAACATTAAGAACAGGGCAAGCCAGAACAATAGGCTCAGATAAGTTTGGTATTGACTGGTGACCATGTGTGTACTGAAGCAGTGGGTCTGAGTGAGGCAGTGACATTGAAGAAAACATTGTGTTCACTGTACAGTAGTGAGGCTGTAAGCAAATGTGCAGTGGGTTTGTGTGAGGCAGTGACATTGAGGAAATCATTGTGTTCACTTTACAGTAGTGAGGCTGTAAGCAGTATGAAGTATTGATATTACTTTGTGAACATGTGCCATTGATGATGACGGGAAGGCACTTACTTGTTCCCTCCAGCAAGGCAGTTCTCTTTCGTTTTGCGTATGCCCGCAAGTGATTGGACAGACTAACACCGCTGTGGAAGGTTGCATTGCAATGAACACACACCTTCCTGTTGAATTCACCTTTCTCTGTGAAACAATATTTACAAAAATCAATCACATTTTTGACCACATCAGCCATGGTTTTGCATGCATACAGGCACACTCCATTTGGGATTCATAACCTTCATGCTAACATTTTGTCTTTGGTTAACATCCCATCATACCATACTTTAAATTGACCCTTGGTGTTACCTGATGTAGAGTTTGAGAGTGTTGAGTTTACTTGTGCTCCTCTACTGTGCTCTGTACTGGGGGGAACTGACAGGGCGTTTCTTGCAGTTAGAGAGGAAGTCCTCAACTTTGAGTCCACCTGACACTTCCTCTTCTTCAGAATTCCTATCAAGGCACTCGAGAGTGAACCTTTCACCTCCAACTTAGTCTCTGCCTGTTTCTTATCCAATGTTTCCCCTGGTAGAGAATATGTGGGCACCAGTGATTTGGCATTGTTGTAGAGGTTCTGGATGGGATTCCGTTTAGGAGGTGTCAGATGATTAGATATGGCCTGCTTTGAGGGGATTCTGGAATGGGAGGCGATCCGTTTTTTGCCCAGAATCTGCAGAGCTCTCTGGAACTCTCTCTTGTCACGCATCAGCTCCCGGAGCAACAACATTGGGGACTTGGACTTAGTGGCAATGGTTTTGCCGAGCCGTTTCAGATGGCCCCGAACATGGTTGGACAGCCCAGTCTTATTATCAAAAGAGTCCCCACATAATGGACAGGAGTGCCCTCGGACCGGAGAGTCCTCGGACCCCAACTTGGGCACTGAAATAATAGCAACACAGCAGAAATAATTGGTCAAAGCATTCTTTGTATGCCAAAGAAATTAGTTCCCATCCCCACTCAAAATTAAAAACAAATATTTATTGAGAACTTAGCAGTGTACCCAATCCCGCCGACTACGCCAAAATGTGTCATGGCGAGGCTAGTACTACAGGAATAACTTCAAGGTGTGGTATTTCACACAAGCGTGATACATTAACACATCATGAACACATTGTAATGACATTAACAACCTACAAATTATTACCAAATTATTGATGAATTTGCCTATGTTGAATAATGTAAACTTCTCCAATCTAACCAGATGTGTAATCTTTTTCTTACAATACTACATTTAGCTTCCTTTATTTAAACCCCAACCGAGCACTACGTTCTACCACCTCTGGTCTTTTGGCCCTCCCACCCCTGCGGGAGAGCAGCTCCCGTTCAGCCCAGTCTAAGCTCTTCTCTGTCTAAGCTCTTCTCTGTCTAAGCTCTTCTCTGTCCTGGCACACCAATGGTGGAACAGGCTTTTCCCTGAAGCTAGGACAGCAGAGGCCCTGCCCATCTTCTGAAAAAATCTGAAACCCTACCTCTTCAAAGTTAATAATCCCACAGCACCCCCCCGCCCCCCAAAAAAGCCTTTTGTGAACTAAACACTTGCACGTTACTTTTTTCCCCCCTTACTAGCTCTGACTTTGCTATAGCTAATTTTAGGAAAAATATACTTGTGGTTGTTCAACCTAGCTATCTTAAGATGAATGCACTTACTGTAAGTCGCTCTGGATAAGAGCGTCTGCTAAATGACTAATATGTAAATGTAGCTAATAAAAACCATATGCATCTCTATTTAGGAGGTTTCTGTGAAGCCAAATGGTTGACCCCTGGCTCATCTGTATAACAACATGAAGGTGACCAGAACTGTTGAACATTATATTGAAGGATTAGAATATAGCCATCCATGCAACAAAATATAATAAGATAGAAAAATAAAGGAAATTAGTACCTTTCAGTCGTTGCATTGCTACCATCTTTCGACGGATGCGGGGCTTCCGATCTTGAGAAGCCACTTGCTCCCTTGATACCACGTGGCGTGCATTGTAACTCAGTCCAACCCTATGAAGATGCCCTCTCACGTGATTGGATAATCCCACACCTGACTCAAACATTGCAGGACAGTAAGGGCAGGTCTTCCGCTCCCCACTACCTTCCGAATCAGGATCTAAAAAGGATTCACTTAGAGGTACTGAGTTAGGCGCAAGGGTCTCTCCAAAAATATGTGTTTCGATGCACTCTTCCTTGACAACAAGCTTCTGCTGAGACTGCCAGTCTTGACCTTTCTCAAACATGTCTTCAGAGGTTCCAAGGACTCCCCTCATAGACATTCTTCTGCTAAAGGAATTAACAATGTACGGTTTATCTTGCTTGATTTCACTTTTATCAAGAAGTTTAGTGTTGGCATCTGTGGCATAGTCACTGTACTGGAACACATCCTTATCATCACGGTCTTCCTCTTCCATATCTTCCACCATATTTAGCATCTTTGGACTTTGCAAATTTTGGGGTAAAATTAAGCAAGAGTCCTGGTCAACAGTATTGCGATAAGGGGTGGACATTTTTCTTTTGGAAGGGGACTTTTTCATAACGGCCTTTTCACAGACAGAATTTAATATATTATTCTCCAACTTAGATGCCAATAAATATTTGTGGCTATTAGAGGAAGAATTTGGATTTTCTGAAATTCCTGATAATGTTCTTCCAAAATCATGATCATTGTTGTCCCCGTTTCTGTCCTCGATAAAAGAAAAACCTGTGGTGACATCAATTTTTTCATTCCTCTGCTTGTCACGTCTTTGTCGAGACAGCAGATTATTTATTGACTTGTCAAGTTTTGACTCCGTGGGTTGAGACTTGAATCCCCTTTGTGCTCTGTGAACAATCTTATCCTTTTTGAAAAGATCGGAAATGTCATTTGAATCACAAGGGGAATCTGTTCTTTTTCTGAAAGCCTGTTTTTTTACAGAGAATTTGGATGTCAGCTCTGAAGTAAAGGAATCTACTACTGGGAGTTTCCTAATGGGGAGGTGCTTCTCAAAAGGTGGTTGTGCATACTCCTTTCTTTCTCTACCCTGCAAAGCTTCATATTCTTCGTATGTCTGATTATGACGAATCGCAAGATGATTTTTGAATACGTTTTTGCTTGAGGTGCCATAAGAACAACAGTTACAGGAGTAAGAATGATGCGTTTCATCATCTTCCTTTGACTTTAACATACTGGGTTTCTCCGGCGGCTCTTCCTGGTTTTTACAGAGATCGTGCTCCTTGTTCATGTGTCTCTCAAGTTCAAACACTGTCACAGCCATGTAGTTACACTTCTTACAGTCATAGTACCGCTTGTCCTTCTCATGAGTCTTAGCATGTTGAATAAAAGTATTTGGACAATTTGTTCCAAAAGCGCACTGGGGGCACTGTAGCCTTGCATCTGTGCCCTCATCCTTCAATTCATTCATGCCCTTGATTTCCTCCATGAGTCTCTCCCTTCTCTCCTGGTGTATGGTCATATGCCGAAGGAGGGCGTTGCGAAAGCGGAACGACTGTCCACACTCCCTGCATATAAAAGGCTTTGGCATGTTGATAGGACTGGGCGGATCTGTGTGAGTCCTCATGTGCCGGTGCAAATGGTTCTTCTCCTTGAAATTGATGTTGCACTTTGTGCAAGGAAAAAACAATGGCTCTTCCTCTGAACAATGGTCTGTCTGCGGTTTCCCATTCAATGGCGTAGGCTTGTGAGCCACGCTTTGCTCATGTGGATTTCTTGCTGGCGCACTGAAAATCAGTTGCTTGATGGCCTCTACAGTTCCATTGGGATACTGGGCTTTCTTCACTGTCGGTGATTGAGGTTTGGAGCTTTTTCTTAATAATTGGACCTTGTTGATGGGAACAGGGTCTTCTTGATCCTCCTCATCAAATATGTCTTTTGTTGACTTGAGGCTCAAATCAGAGTAAAGTTCCTCTGAGGGATCTACCATGACCACCATGTCCATTTTGCGTTTCCTCCTCCTTTGGCTATTTGGGGGAGGATCTGCCTTTGGTGGCTCCTCCACAGGAGAATCATCATGGTTTTCCCATAGAAACTGCATGAATTCTCTCTGAGGGTCCCAGCTTAGGGGACCCTCATAATTATCCATTGAGTTTTCAGAAGATTCCACATCGAAACCCCATATCCCTGTAGTGTCAATGTCCTGCACAGTCTTCAACTGAGTAATACTCTTTTCCTCCTCCTTTTCTGTTGACAAGCTATTGAATTCATCTGATTCGAAGATCTGGTGTGAAGGTCCATTCACAGACAACACATTTGTGTTTGAGAGAACATCAAGGACATTGCTATTTTCTCTCATTGGAGAAGTCTGAGGTCTGTCCAACATTTCCATAAACAAGGGCATCTGATTTCTCATTGGATCATGAAGGAGATCTAAGGGGTCCATCATAGGATCTGCATCTTTTTCTTCTTCATCAATACCGGTCAGATCAGACATTTCAGTAGCTGAACCCTAGGAAAGAAATGAAAACATCAGAAAGATGTTGCCTTTGCCCATCTATCATCTGAGCTGGCTACTCTTGCCAGATATGGTACCACTCCTTTAAGAACGCTCTACTACCACCAGTGGTGCCTGCTATTAGTTCACAACAACAACCAAAAAAGCAGTCCAACATTACTTCTGAGAGCTACTGCAAAATATCTCAACTGTATTTATGTAATTTGAACAGAATTTGTGTAGATAAAGATCACTTTGTCATTTGTAAACACTTACAACAGGGAAAACATCTGTTATTTAGCCTAGTTGTAAAAAAAAATTTTTTTTTACACTGATACTTTTAGATTACATTTTAAATATAAAATCTTGATGGGTCCTTTGCTGGTTAATTCTGTTTAATTCCATCTGCTTTGAACCAAACAGAACAAAACAAGGGGGGGGTTGTCCAATAGAAACCTGGTTTTGCTTTGTTTGGTTCTTAAATGGTAAACGGTTTCCATAATGATTTCCCCCCCAGGTGAGCATCCACCAGAATGTCTGTTTTCACATCTGTACAGAGAAAAGATGGAGATCAAGCTACTATACTATTGACATTCACCCCTCGGTCTCACTTCAATTTAATATTTAAAATAACATACATTGGTAAAAACCCATGAGGATTTGAATCCCCACAACACTATATGAAAAAAATTAATTTAATAGAAAAGATGAGAATTTATCAACATGACCAATGAGTGGGCTATGGGTATTCCAATTTAAAGACAACTGTCAATCAAGCAATAAATGCATGCATGTCTGATCAGAATACGCTTTACAATAAAATGTTAGTCTATCACCCCTTACTCAAGACCGATGGGTAACGTTATGACTATTGATGAGCAGTAGACAGACGGTCGTCACTAGCTGGCACAGCCACAAAGTCATAAACCCCGCCTATTTTTAAAATGTATCTTCTTAAAATCTGATTTTGAACCTAAAGTTAACCACACACTGCTAACCTTATGCCTAAACTTAAATTAAACTTGTGCCTAACCCTAACATTAAATTATGACCAAAAGCTAATTGTTGAATTTTTACGATATAGTCAATTTTGAGTTTGTGGCTGTGCCAGCTAGTGGAAACCGCAGTAGACAGTTCTGCATTCGATGGTAGCTACAAACTTTCTAGCTATGTGTTGCAGCACTGCCCACCTATGCAAAAACAAAACGAAACGCAATCTTTGATTTCAAAAGCACAAACATAGCGAGCTAATTGTGGTCTTCCTCGAGCCCCATAAAGCTCCAAAGGTGCTTTACTTCTCGTTAAATCATCCTGTTGTTGGATGCTTTGCAATAGCCTACTACAGTCCATACTGTTCCATACCAAAACCCCCACCAAGACCACACAAAAAAATGGATATGTTTCAACAATACCGAAAGATGACAATGTCGTAAGATAAGATGTTAAACGTTACCGAAGAACGGTGCAAATGCAAACGATATGCACTTTAATCGTTACATTGAATTATTGCTCACTTTCGTCTTCCAGCCATTCCACAGTCGCCATTTTCCTTGATGGTCTACGTAAAGTTAAACCATTTTTGTGAGAGGGAATACAATAACAAAACAATTGCATTAATGCAAATGCACATTTGAATTGCTCAACATTTTTCCAGTTTAGGACTACTAACACATTATATAATTCACAGTGTAATTAATGATTTCAATATACGTCCGTGATCGATCATTGACTTTGTGTCACCGTCATAAGCTTCACCTACAAGAAAAAGTGGTTTGTCCCAGATAGACGGCATGAAAAATCCCGAGTTGATGATCATCTACCTAGTTATCGGTGGAAGATTGGGTGAATGATACTGATAGTCGGCTTTAAATTGAATAACATATAATAAATTGACATGTTAGATGGTAATTTCCATTCGATGTAGATATGCCTTTCTTTCTCTTTTCCTCTGTCTGGATCACCTTGGTGTTTGGGAACACCTTGGGGGTCATACAGTTAGTTACTCCTCAATATAATAGCACAAGATTACTAGCAATCCCGACGAATCTTTTTTCTCGTTTTATTTTTAGATGTAGCAACTTCATAATGCGTACATCCAGACTGTCATATTTTCCATTTAAGTAATTAAAACTACAGCCTGCGATTTTTACATCCATTTATGGACATGGTATAAAGGCCTATAACAATGCCTTATGAGCTTAGTTCAACTGTTTAACACAACCAGAACCCAAAATAAAAGCTTGTTTTACTCCACTGTCTGTAAACAACTGCTGTGTACCTCAAAACATGAGAATGTTGATCATGGTGGATGGCCCTCGCATCCTTAGCGCAGCCTATGAATTTGAAAGTGGTTACAATTCTTCACCCCATTCCTCCGCTGTTTAACAAGACAAGTGGCGGGGCGTAGATTTAATTATTTTTTGAATCCCAGACTGTGGCTTTAATGTTACAGTCAGTTGTGCAGATGTTTCAATCATAATCTTATAGGATATTGAAATACCATATAAATGTTAATGTACCGAATGTGTAGGCTATATCTGACAGCAGGTTGTTTTGAAACCTGTCAGTCGTTTTGGCGTCAAGAGGCAGCCGCAGCGCGCGCACAACAATCAATAAACTGACAATCACCAGCTGGCTAGCTCAAGCCTAGTTTAGCTAGCTAGTTGTCAGATACATAAACGAACTGTCTAGCTAGCTAGCTATAGTACATTATTGAGCGGCTTGATTCTAAATCAATCCTTACAATATATTAATTATAATTACTAGTTAGGCATCGTTTGAGTTCCCCATCAATCATCTGAGCTGGCCTAACTCCCGGACGGAGCGAAGATAGAGCATTGGGAGTCTAGGCTCAAGACTAGTTAGCTAGCCCACACCGAAACAGGTAGACTAAAATGTACTTTACTTAGCTAGCAACCGGAATTATCTTTTTCCACGCCACTAGTCAGTTTGAAATGGAATACGAATTAACATATTCTCATCCGTATGGTCATATTAAACTGTTATTTTGTCAAATAAGTCGCTTACATGAAAGCGAGCGAACTAGCCTGCCTAGCTAGTTAGCTAGCTACCGTTAGCTTGCTAGCTAGGGAACTGTTAGGTCCATTACAAGACTGCCATCTTGCGTTGATCTGATGTAGTTTCTTCAACACATTTTGAAAACAACCTGAGGCCTTAGCACAAAAACTATTTATGGTTTAAAGTACGACGACAATTAGGATATTTTATGAGGTCTAGTCAGGCTACTGATTCAATCCCTCCCAGTTGCTGCAAACCTAGGCAGAACCTATAAAGACTCCTGTTGTGGCAACATCTCCCTGAAATGGCTGTCAGGTGTCTGCTGCATATACCATGATTACGTCTAACCTCTCTGGGATAGGGGGCAGTATTTTCACGTTCGGATGAAAAGCGTGCCCACGTCTAACTTTGTAATTCTACAGATGACTGTTACGTGAACTGACAAGATGTTGGACTCAGAAGAGTGTACTTTGTCCCTGGATAACTTGTTCTTTGAGAGGCCAGTTGTCCACAAAGTGTGAGTTGTCAGAAACAACCTGCATCCCACAGTCATGCCCTCCTAAATGTATAATTAGCTAGGAACTGTGCTCTTGATATGGAGGACGCTTGCTAAAAACTTTTCCTGCCTTGGTCCTGTCTCCAGAAAGCCACTTTGTCAAGAGCAGAGTTCTTGGCAGTTGGAACCCCCTCCATCCCTCTCCCAGATTCCAGCCACTCAGGACATCCAGAAAGAGGCAGAGGATCTTTCATCATTCAGTAAGTTACATTTGAGGTGATTCAATCCTTTTAGTCAATTCAGTCAATACTGTAAGGCCCTGGGCCAGATTCCCGGAGCCAGATTAAGCATAGTCCTAGACTAAAATGCATTTACCATAATTTTTTTCTTTAAGACTAGGCTTAATCTGGGTCTGACACCGGCCCTAGGAGTCAGGATTTTGTTTCAAGTTATGTCAGTCATTACATCATCATGTCTTCTATCATCTCCAATGCAGGTTTCTCTCAGAGGTCCAAGAAATTCATTCCCCCTTTGAAAAGAACAGTCGGAAGTGATGGTTTCATACAAAAGAACACAGATTTTAATCAGATTACCAGTGATGGAGGAAAAGAACCTGAGGGCCAGGGTGGGTGTGCTCTCTGGTCTCAGGAAGACTTCATGAACAAATCCCAGTATTCCACAATGGTCAGCAGAGGTCGAACTGAAAGCCCACAGGAGTCTGGTCATGCGCTGGAGCAGAGACATTTTCCTCTGGACTTAAGCCAAAGTCCACCTGTACGGAGAAGGTAAACCATTCAAATGAAGCTAATGAGTGTGTGTACTTTGCATTCAGAATACATAGTAAATGTCAGTGGCTGTCTTTTTTTTCTCCAATCATGTGTCTTATTCAGCTACTATTGTTTTGCAATGTAATGAGTGTAAAAAAAAAAAATCCCTTTATCGTACATTTGCCAAAGCCTGTCTGAAATGTAATCTTCTTTATCAAAGATATGGCTGTACTAGTTACATCATGATATGTGGGATATTACTGCAAGCACTTATGATCTATCTGCCCATTAATGAAATCATCTCGTTCTCGTTACAGTTTGTTCAAACCTCTTATTGGTCAGGTGCTGAACAGTGGCGCAGACTTGAACACCCGCCACAGCCAGGCAAGACCCAGAGAGCAGCAAACCTTCAACCAGGTTTCCATGGCGACAGAGCCTCGGCTGGCAAGCCAGTCAGCAGCAGGCCCCAGCCCCCTCAGCGGGCTGGGACCGGCTGCAGCCCGGGGACCCCCACCGCATACACCGGTCAAGGGCACCAAGAGGGCTAACGTCCTCCCCATGACACCCCAGCCCCTTCAGATACAAGGTAGTACAGCACAGACAGAAATGATATATATATATATATACCGTTCAAAAGTTTGGGGTCACTTAGAAATGTCCTTGTTTTTGAAAGAAAAGCAATTTTTTTTGTCCATTAAAATAACATCAAATTGATCAGAAACACAGTAGACATTGTTAATGTTGTAAATGACTATTGCTGCTGGAAACGGCTGATTTAAAAAAAAATATATATATATCTACATAGAAACAGACGCCTCACAAGTCCTCAACCCGCAAAACACCGGTCTCAACGTCAACAGTGAAGAGGTGACTCCGGGATGCTGGCCTTCTAAGCAGAGTTGCAAAGAAAAAGCCATATCTCAGACTGGCCAATAAAAATAAAAGATTAAGATGGGCAAAAGAACACAGACACTGGACAGAGGAACTCTGCCTAGAAGACCAGCATCCCGGAGTCGCCTCTTCACTGTTGACGTTGAGACTGGTGTTTTGCGGGTTGAGGACTTGTGAGGCGTCTGTTTCTCAAACTAGACACGCTAATGTACTTGTCCTCTTGCTCAGTTGTGCACCGGGGCCTCCCACTCCTCTTTCTATTCTGGTTAGAGCCAGTTTGCGCTGTTCTGTTAAGGGAGTAGTACACAGCGTTGTACCAGATCTTCAGTTTCTTGGCAATTTCTCGCATGGAATAGCCTTCATTTCTGAGAACAAGAATAGACTGACGAGTTTCAGAAGAAAGGTCTTTGTTTCTGGCCATTTTGAGTCTTTAATTGAAACCACAAATGCTGACGCTCCAGATACTCAACTAGTCTAAAGAAGGTCAGTTTAATTGCTTCTTTAATCAGAACAACAGTTTTCAGCCAGGCTAAAATAATTGCAAAAGGGTTTTCTAATGATCAATTAGCCTTTTAAAATGATAAACTTGGATTAGCTAACACAACGTGCCATTGGAACACAGGAGTGATGGTTGCTGATAATGGGCCTCTGTACGCCTATGTAGATATTCCATAAAAAATCAGCAGTTTCCAGCTACAATAGTAATTTACAACATTAACAATGTCTACACTGTATCTGATCAATTTGATATATATATATATATATAGCTATGATGTGTTGTAGCTGAAGAATGTACTCAGGTTTAATGGTCATGGCAGCAGCTGTCACTGTTCTTGAGGGCTTGATGAGGTGAAACGAGGTGAGCCCTACCCAATGCCCTCTTGGCTGTAATAGCACACAATTACCACTAGGGGTGGCCAATATCTCCCATTTTGACTGGAATTGGTTTGGATATTGAAATATAAATATATTTATACAGATTTATTGTTTTCATATCAGGTACTTCTGGGCCTGGGATACTCCGACCAGTCTCTGAAATCCGTATCCTTTCTCACCCTTAGCCCAAGTAATTACTGCTGAAATACATTAAACTTAACGAAATCTACAAATCTATTTTAGTTGGAATATGTTTGTATACTTAATCAAAGTAACACAGATGCAAAATTCAGATCTGTCTTCAGAGAGTTCCCTTACTTCAACTACGTCCAATCCAAAGCCCTGGACGATGTAAGTGCATCTACACTTTATTCAATCTTCAATCTTCAACCTTTATCATCAAAACAATATCTGTGATTGATTTCTTGGAACAAAATGCTTTTTGCAGGTTCTTTACACAGGAAAGAACGTTGTGGCTTGTGCTCCTACTGGTTCTGGTAAGACAGTGCTCTTTGAGTTGGCCATCATCCGCCTACTGATGGAAACCACAGAGCCCTGGAGAAACGTCAAAGCTGTTTATAGTAAGTAATGTCACATCAGGACCACCCGTTTCTTAGTATCCTTTTAAAAAGCAATAGATTACATGTACTAAGACATCAACAGCCAATCTAAAACACCAAGAACCAGTTAAAGCTACTGTATGGGTTAAGCTAGCTAACATATGTCATTTTTGACCTGATTTACATTCACACTTTCAAAGTGTTCAAAATGTATATGTTGTATTTTAAGTATTTATTAAATGAAAACTGTTTATTAAATTTAATTTAATGTTATTCTCTTCAGTGGCCCCCATCAAAGCTCTATGCAGCCAGCGCTTTGAGGACTGGAGGAAGAAATTCGAGCCTCTGGGCCTGAGCTGCAAGGAGCTGACAGGAGACACAGAGATCGACGACTTCTTTGAGATTCAGGACGCCCATATCATCATGACCACACCTGTAAGTGAAAATGTATCCCAGTGTACATGTCGCATTAAAGCACGTCACTAGCAGCCATTTTGTTTCTGTGTAATATGTAGCAGAATGATGTGGCTGATCCTGTGACCATAGCAACCATCCATTGAAGAACAAGCAGACAGGATTCCCATGTTTGTCATGCAAACAGGGCTTGGGTATACGAGAATAGATACATTTTTGTTTTGAGGGTGCGTGGATGCATTGTGTTATATCAAGATAATTGATTAGAATATTCATTTAAAAAAACAATAACTGACCAACTGTTAATTTAACACTTCATTAACCAGTTCTCGATAAAGCTCAGACACATTTCTCTGTTCCTCCAAGGAAAAATGGGACAGCATGACCAGGAAGTGGAGGGATAACTGCCTGCTGCAGTTGGTCCGGCTTTTCCTTATTGACGAGGTCAGTGGATATGTCTAAGTAGCTACTTCATGGTCTGTTAAAAATTCCCTCAGGTATCACTGCAACCGTAGACTTGGTCAAATAACACTCTGAAACAGCTTGGACAGACTGATTGTGTTCTATTGTTTCTTAATTTGTAATTGTACTTAGTAGTGCATATCTGTCTAGTATTATGTTATGTGTTTCATTGACAACTAAATATACTAAATTTTGGCTCTGTTTCTAGGTGCACGTGGTGAAAGACACTACGCGTGGAGCGACACTAGAGGTGGTGGTGAGCAGGATGAAGGCGGTCCATGCCTACCGTGCAGCAGAGAACCCCCAGGAGGACCTCTCCATGAGATTTGTGGCTGTCTCCGCCACCATTCCCAATATCAAGGATGTAAGTGGCTGAGGGGCCAAGAGGGTGATGGCACACTTTGGTCATATTCTAATACTCTAAAGAGGTTTCCTTCACTATAGTCCTTCTTTCCCTTTCTGATACATGCATCTCCATCAATGGTGGAAAAAGTACCCAACTCTCATACTTGAGTAAAAGTAAAGATACATTAATAGAAAATTACTCAAGTAAAAGACACCCAGTAAAATACTGCTTGAGTAAAAGTCTAAAAGTATTTGGTTGAAAATATATTTAAGTATCAAAAGTAAAAGTATAAATAATTTCAAATTCCTTATTTTAAGCAAACCAGATGGCGCCATTTTTTATTTTTTATTTTATTTTACGGAAAGCCAGGGGCACACTCCAACATTCAGACCTAATTTACAAACAAAGCATGTGTGTTTAGTGAGTCCACAAGATCAGAGGCAGTAGGGATGACCAGGGATGTTTGGTTGATAAGTGAGTGAATTTGACTATTTTCCTGTCCCGAGTACTTTTGGGTGTCAAGGAAAATGTATGAAGTAAAAAGTACAATATTTTCTTAAGGAATGTAGTAAAGTAAAATAATCAAAAATATAAATAGTAAAGTACAGATAGTAGTGCTTTAAAGTATTTTTACTTAAGTACTTTACACCACTGAGGCTGCTGAGGGGAGGACGGCTCATAGCAACGGCTGGAATGGAGTCAATGGAATGGTATCAACCACATGGAAACCATATTTGATACCATTCCATTGACTCCATTCCAGCCATTATTATGAGCTGTCCTTTCCTCAGCCTCCACTGATCTCCATATATTATGTTGTTCTTATCTCTCCCGTCCTGTCTCCTTCAGAAAGAATAAGGGAATAGGGAAGGAGAGGAGGAGGCGTCTTGGAAGTATTGCTATTTACCAATTATCATTAAACAGAGCATTTATTTTAAGAAATTCCCTCTTCACTGTGTTCAATGGTTTGACATGGCAGATAGCAGACTGGCTGTGTGACAACAGAGGCCCTGCTACTTGTCTGGAGATGGATGAGAGTCACAGACCGGTGAAACTGAGGAAAGTAGTGCTGGGTTTCCCCTGCAGCAGCAACCAGACTGAGTTCAAGTTCGACCTGTCACTCAACTACAAGATGGCCAACATCATCCAGACCTACTCGGACCAGAAACCAACCCTTGTTGTGAGGAACTCTCTTTGTGTGTCTGAAATGTAGACATGACCAGCACCATATTTGTAAGTATTGCCATTGTTAATAGCTCACACATGGGATTTTTTTTAAACAGTTTTGCTCAACAAGGAAAGGAGTCCAGCAGTCAGCCTCTGTTCTGGCCAAAGATGCCAGGTTCATCATGAGGATTGAGCACAAACAAAGGTTTGAGCTACTTACCTTTTTATTCTCTACAGATGTACAGGTACTCAATACAAATGTCTTGCTGTTTAGTTAGATCTGATTGAATCGTTGGAATCTTCTGTTTGCAGGTTGATGAAGTATGCAAACTCTCTCCTGGACTCAAAACTCAGAGGTTGGTGGATAATTTAGGGTTAATAATTTATATTCCTTCTCTTCTGTATCATGTAGGCAAACATTTCTCATTGATTTGAATATAACTATTATTGCATTAGAATGTGAAATCACTAGCCCGGCGTTTTCTCTATTCCAGACCTGGTGACGTTTGGGGTTGGTTTCCACCATGCCGGGGTAGACGTGTCAGACAGGAAGGTGATTGAAGAGGCCTTCACCATGGGAGACCTGCCTGTACTGTGTAAGCATTAGGACCTTCACCATGGGAGACCTGCCTGTACTGTGTACACACATCGCAACGAATGTGGATCTAGCGTTCGTCTGCCCGTCGTTCAGCGCGATGCGTTTTACATGCTGACCACGTCGCATGTGCGAGCGCTGCAAAATAAATGTACACATACATGTTATTCAATCATTGCACACACACTGCTCGAGCGTCTGCGTAGCCAGGCGCTAAAATAGAATTTGGTTCTATTTGTGAAACTCAATGCGCTGCAAGTCCTACTTTTTTGTTTTGGTCAACAGTAGGCTTCTTCAATTAAATGCCTGTTGTCATTCAACGAGAGATGACTCGTCCTCATGCACATTTTTTCACTTGAGAAATACTACACCAAACATCCTAGACAGTTGCAAAAATGTCAACATTTATGACAGATTTCTTGAGTTATCTTAGGTTACTTGACTATTTTTAGTAAATACAAATTAAAAGTATTAATTTCAACTGCATCAATCAACCCTTCATCGATTCCCGCTATCTAAATCTACTCATTGATCTTTGTGTCCACAAGAGCATTAGTGAGGTCGGGCACTGATGTTGGGCGATTAGGCCTGGCTCGCAGTTGGCGTTCCAATTCATCACAAAGGTGTTCGTTGAGGTCAGGGCTCTGTGCAGGCCAGTCAAGTTCTTCCACACTGATCTCGACAAACCATTTCTGTATGGACCTCGCTTTGTGCACGGGTGGTATTGTAATGCTGAAACAGGAGAGGGCCTTCCCCAAACTTTTCCCACAAAGTTGGAATCACAGAATCATCTAGAATGTCATTGTATGCTGTAGCGTTAAGATTTCCCTTTACTGGAAGTAAAGTGCCTAGCCTTAACCATGAAAAACAGCCTCAGACCATTATTCCTCCTCATCCAAAATGTACAGTTGGCACTATGCATTGGGGCAGGTAGCATTCTCCTGGCATCGGCCAAACTCAGATTCGTCCGTCGGACTGCCAGATGGTGAACCGTGATTCATCACTCCAGAGAACGCGTCTCCACTGCTCCAGATCTGATGGCGGCGAGCTTTACACCCCTCCAGCCGCCGCTTGAGATTGCGCATGGTGATCTTATGCTTGTGTGCGGCTGCTTGGCAATGGAAACCCATTTCATGAAGCTCCCGATGAACAGTTATTGTGCTGAAGTTGCTTCCAGAGGCAGTTTGGAACTCGGTAGTGAGTGTTGCAACCTAGGACAGACCACTTTGCTGCTGAGCCATTGTTACTCCTTGACGTTTCCAATACACAATAACAGCACTGACAGTTGACAGGGCAGCTCTAGCAGTGCAGAAATTTGAGGAACTGACTTGTTGGAACGGGGGCATCCTATGACGGTGCCACATTGAATGTCAGAGCTCTTCAGTAAGGCCATTCTGCCAATGTTTGTTTATGGAGATTGCATGGCTGTGTGCTCGATTTTATACACCTGTCAGCAACGGGTGTGGCTGAAATAGCCGTATCCCCTAAGTTGAAGGGGTGTCCACATACATATACACTATATATACAAAAAGTATGTACAGTCGTGGCCAAAAGTTTTGAGAATGACACAAATATTAATTTCCACAAAGTTTGCTGCTTCAGTGTCTTTAGATATTTTTGTCAGATGTTACTATGGAATACTGAAGTATAATTACAAGCATTTCATAAGGGTCAAAGGCTTTTATTGACAATTACATGAAGTTGATGCAAAGAGTCAATATTTGCAGTGTTGACCCTTCTTTTTCAAGACCTCTGCAATCCTCACTGGCATGCAGTCAATTAACTTCTGGGCCACATCCTGACTGATGGCAGCCCATTCCTGCATAATCAATGCTTGGAGTTTGTCAGAATTTTGGGTTTTTTGTTTGTCCACTCACCTCTTGAAGCGAGTTCTCAATGGGATTAAGGTCTGGGGAGTTTCCTGGCCATGGACCCAAAATATCGATGTTTTGTTCCCCGAGCCACTTAGTTATCACTTTTGCCTTATGGCAAGGTGCTCCATCATGCTGGAAAACGCATTGTTTGTCACCAAACTGTTTCTGGATGGTTGGTAGAGTTGCTCTCGGAGGATGTGTTGGTACCATTCTTTATTCATGGCTGTGTTCTTAGGCAAAATTGTGAGTGATCCCACTCCCTTGGCTGAGAAGCAACCCCACACATGCATGGTCTCAGGATGCTTTACTGTTGGCATGACACAGGACTGATGGTAGCGCTCACCTTGTCTTCTCCGGACAAGCTTTTTTCCAGATGCCCTAAACAATGGGAAAGGGGATTCATCAGAGAAAATGACTTTACCCCAGTCCTCAGCAGTTCAATCCCTATACCTTTTGCAGAATATCAGTCTGTCCCAGTGAGTCTTTGCCTCACTGTGCGTGCAGATGCACTCACACCTGCCTGTTGCCATTCCTGAGCAAGCTCTGTACTGGTGGTGCCCCGATCCCACAGCTGAATCAACTTTAGGAGACGGTCCTGGCGCTTGCTGGACTTTCTTGGGCGCCCTGAAGCCTTCTTCACAACAATTGAACCGCGCTCCTTGAAGTTCTTGATGATCCGATAAATGGTTGATTTAGGTGCAATCTTACTGGCAGCAATATCCTTGCCTGTGAAACCCTTTTTGTGAAAAGCAATGATGACGGCACGTGTTTCCTTGTAGGTAACCATGACTGACAGAGGAGAACAATGAAGAACAATGATTCAATGATTCCAAGCACCACCCTCCTTTTGAAGCTTCCAGTCTGTTATTCAAACTCAATCAGCATGACAGAGTGATCTCCAGCCTTGTCCTCGTCAACACTCGTCAACACTCACACAGCTGGTCCTTTTGTGGCAGGGCTGAAATGCAGTGGAAATGTTTTTGGGGGATTCAGTTCATTTGCATGGCAAAGAGGGACTTTGCAATTCATCTGATCACTTTTCATAACATTCTGGAGTATACAGTGAGGGAAAAAAGTATTTGATCCCCTGCTGATTTTGTACGTTTGCCCACTGACAAAGAAATGATCAGTCTATAATTTTAATGGTAGGTTTATTTGAACAGTGAGAGACAGAATATCAACAAAAAAATCCAGAAAAACGCATGTCAAAAATGTTATGAATTGATTTGCATTTTAATGAGGGAAATAAGTATTTGACCCCTCTGCAAAACATGACTTAGTACTTGGTGGCAAAACCCTTGTTGGCAATCACAGAGGTCAGACGTTTCTTGTAGTTGGCCACCAGGTTTGCACACATCTCAGGAGGGATTTTGTCCCACTCCTCTTTGCAGATCTTCTTCAAGTCATTAAGGTTTTGAGGCTGACGTTTGGCAACTCGAACCTTCAGCTCCCTCCACAGATTTTCTATGGGATTAAGGTCTGGAGACTGGCTAGGCCACTCCAGGACCTTAATGTGCTTCTTCTTGAGCCACTCCTTTGTTGCCTTGGCCGTGTGTTTTGGGTCATTGTCATGCTGGAATACCCATCCACGACCCATTTTCAATACCCTGGCTGAGGGAAGGAGGTTTTCACCCAAGATTTGACGGTACATGGCCCCGTCCATCGTCCCTTTGATGCGGTGAAGTTGTCCTGTCCCTTTAGCAGAAAAACACCCCCAAAGCATAATGTTTCCACCTCCATGTTTGACGGTGGGGATGGTTTCTTGGGGTCATAGGCAGCATTCCTCCTCCTCCAAACACGGCAAGTTGGGTTGATGCCAAAGAACTCCATTTTGGTCTCATCTGACCACAACACGTTCACCCAGTTGTCCTCTGAATCATTCAGATGTTCATTGGCAAACTTCAGACGGGCATGTATATGTGCTTTCTTGAGCAGGGGGACCTTCCGGGCGCTGCAGGATTTCAGTCCTTCACGGCATAGTGTGTTACCAATTGTTTTCTTGATGACTATGGTCCCAGCTGCCTTGAGATCATTGACAAGATCCTCCTGTGTAGTTCTGGGCTGATTCCTCACCGTTCTCATGATCATTGCAACTCCACGAGGTGAGATCTTGCATGGAGCCCCAGGCTGAGGGAGATTGACAGTTCTTTTGTGTTTCTTCCATTTGCGAATAATCACAGAAACTGTTGTCACCTTCTCACCAAGCTGCTTGGCGATGGTCTTGTAGCCCATTCCAGCCTTGTGTAGGTCTACAATCTTGTCCCTGACATCCTTGGAGAGCTCTTTGGTCTTGGCCATGGTGGAGAGTTTGGAATCTGATTGATTGATTGCTTCTGTGGACAGGTATCTTTTATACAGGTAAGAAACTGAGATTAGGAGCACTCCCTTTAAGAGTGTGCTCCTAATCTCCGTTCGTTACCTGTATGAAAGACACCTGGGAGCCAGAAATCTTTTTGATTGAGAAGGGGTCAAATACTTATTTCCCTCATTAAAATGCAAATCAATTTATAACATTTTTGACATGCATTTTTCTGGATATTTTTGTTGTTATTCTGTCTCTCACTGTTCAAATAAACCTACCATTAAAATTATAGACTGATAATTTCTTTGTCAGTGGGCAAACGTACAAAATCAGCAGGGGATCAAATACTTTTTTCCCTCACTGTATGCAAATTGCCATCATACAAACTGAGGCAGCAGACTTTGAAAATGTATATTTGTCATTCTCAAAACTTTTGGCCACGACTGTATGTCCACATATAGTGTATATGTGGTAAAGTGAAAATCTGAGGCCCTATAGGCTACAGCCAAAGACTGCAGAACACATTTTTGGACAGGATGGATGATTTTTTGTTGTTGCCTGATTTAGATATGTTTCTGCTTATAATTGCCGACATTTTGTAAGGCTATTTGTTAGTCAACTTGGCTATAATTAGATACATGCAGCTTCTCTTCTGTCATTATATGTTGCCCTAGAAGACTAAATAAAGCCTTGCTCAACAGAATAATGTCATAGATCGATAGAATGAATGCTTCAATCTAGCTGACATCGGTAAAGTTTTCTGTCATCTTTCGCAGAGCAAAGACGTTTAGGGACTGTGGAGAAAATACATTAACGCAACAACAAAAAAACACGGGAAAGATTTAATGTGAAAAATGTCCAAATTACATCAGTTTGACCGGTTGTAAGGGGAAATAATGCTGTGAAAACAACCCAAGGTGTTTTTGATAAGATTTCAGTTTCGGCTTCGATGCATATTTAATATGGCTGAAGTACCATCAACTTTTATGATGAAGAGAGCACCTCTACAGATGGTATCTGAGCATTGCATTCTCTCAAGATGCAGAAATAAATTTATCATATTTCTTCACATTTTGCCTACATTTAGTGCTTCATTTTGTTTTTTCATTTTGTTTTTGCCTCTGTGGATTGAAGTTAACTTTTTCTGCTCGTTCCCAAAAGCATTATTTGGCTGTGTAGGCTATTTAGCGCGTGTACAGTTAGGCCCTAAAGCTTATGTACTAATACCTGGTAGCCTAAAATAATGAAAGACAAACCTCAATGTAACCTATATAAATTGCACAAGAATAATAGATTCACAAATTTTCCAATGTATTGTTTATTTTTATTCAACCTGCCCCAGGCACAGCTCATCACCCGTCTAACACCATCCCTACCGTGAAGCATGGTGGTGGTGGCAGCATCATGCTATGGGGATGCTTTTCAGCGGCAGGGACAGGGAGACTGGTAAGGATAGAGGGAACAATGAATGGAGCCAAATACAGGCAAATCCTTGATGAGAACCTGTATCAGAGTGCAAACGACCATGGACTGGGGCACATATTTACGTTCCAAGAGGGACAATGACCCCAAGCATACAGCCAAAGGAATGCTGGAATGGCTTCAGAACAAGAATGTGAAAGTACTTGAGTGGCCCAGCCAATGCCCAGACTTGAATCCCATTTGAAAATCTGTGCAAAGACTTGAATGTTGCTGTTCACCGCCGCTCCCCATCTAACTTAACAGAGCTTGAGAAAGTCTGCAAGGAAGAATGTGCAAAGCTGATACAGACATACCCACTACCACTCAAAGCTGTAATCGCCACCAAAGGTGCTTCTACAAAGTATTGACTTGGGGGTGTGAACACTTATGTAAATGAGATATTTCTGTATTTCATTTTCAATAAATGTGCACAAATAAACGTGTTTTTACTTGTCATTATGGGGTATTGTGTGTAGATGTGTGAGAGGGGATTTAAAAATAATTTTAAAATAATTTTGAATTCAGGCTGTCAAGGGATATGAATACTTTCTGAAGGCAGTGTATGTGGTTTCTTAGTTACAACCAGTACTCTGGCGATGGGGGTGAACCTGCCAGCCCACCTGGTGGTGATCAAGTCCACCATGCACTACATCGGGGGCGCCTGCAAGGAGTACAGCGACGCCGACATGCTGCAGATGATTGGCCGAGCAGGCCGGCCACAGGTACAGATTACAGACACGCCCTCTAGTCCCAGCATCCTTAGCACCACAGGGTACAAATCATAGTCCAAAACCAGCTCCTATTTTTATATTTTACCTTTATTTAACTAGGCAAGTCAGTTAAGAACAAATTCTTATTTACAATGATGGCCTACGAACAGTGGGTTAACTGCCTTGTTCAGGGGTAGAACGACAAATGTTTACCTTGTCAGCTCGATCTAGCAACCTTTCGGTTACTGGCCAATGCTCTAACCACTAGGCTACCTGCCGCCCCAGCGGGCAAAATTTGTTGCCCGCTATGCAGCGGGAAAAACGAGTTGAAATTAGGTAATTACAAAGTGTTCTATTCATTATGACGTTTCCACTAGTTTTGCCTGATTTGTAGCCAGTGCCCATTCTGTGTTTTCAAATCTGAATGCATTGGATAAGAAAATGAGCCATAGTTTTTTCACAATATACAGTGCCTTGCAAAAGTATTCAGACCACTTGGATTTCTTCACATTTTATTGTGTTACAAAGTGGGATTAAAATTGAGTTGTCATTTTTTTGTCAACAATCTACACAAAATACACTGTCAAAGTGGAAGAAAAATGTATAACTACAATATAGCCGTTGCATAAGTATTCAGCTCCCTGAGTCTATACACATTAGAAACACATTTGGCATCGATTACAGCTGTGAGTCTTCATTGCTAAGTCTCTAAGAGCTTTGCACACCTGGATTGTGCAATATTTGCCCGTTATTCTTTTAAAATTCTTCAAGCTCTGTCAAGGTGTTGGGGGATCATGGCTAGACAGCAAGTTTTGCCATACATTTTCAAGCAGATTTAAGTAAAAACTTTAACTTGGCCACTCAAAAACATTCACTGTCTTCTTGATAAGCAACTCCCGTGTAGATTTGGCCTTATGTTGTAGGTTATTGTCCTGCTGAAAGGTGAATTCCTCTCCCAGTTTCTGGTGTAAAGCAAAACACCAGTCTCAACGTCAACAGTGAAGAGGCGACTCCGGGACGCTGGCCTTCTAGACAGAGTTGCAAAGAAAAAGCCATATCTCAGACTGGCCAATAAAAATAAAAGATTAATATGGGCAAAAGAACACAGACACTGGACAGAGGAACTCTTCACTGTTGACGTTGAGACTGGTGTTTTGTGGGTACTATTTAATGAAGCTGCCAGTTGAGAACTTGTGAGGCGTCTGTTTCTCAAACTAGACACTCTAATTAATGTGCTTGTCCTCTTGCTCAGTTGTGCACCGGGGCCTCCCACTCCTCTTTCTATTCTGGTTAGAGCCAGTTTGCGTTGTTCTGTTAAGGGAGTAGTACACAGCGTTGTATGAGATCTTCAGTTTCTTGACAATTTCTCACATGGAATAGTCTTCATTAATCAGAACAAGAATAGACTGATGAGTTTCAGAAGAAAGGTATTTGTTTCTGGCCATTTTGAGCCTGTAATCGAACCCACAAATGCTGATGCTCCAGATACTCAACTAGTCTAAAGAAGGCCAGTTTTATTGCTTCTTTAATCTGAACAACAGTTTTCAGCTGTGTTAACATAATTGCAAAAGGGTTTTCTAATGATCAATTAGCCTTTGAAAATGATAAACTAATGTAGATATTCCATTAAAAATCAGCCGTTTCCAGCTACAATAGTCATTTACATCATTAACAACGTCTGCACTGTATTTCTGATCAATTTGATGTTATTTTAATGGACAATAAAAATAGCTTTTCTTTCAAAAACAAGGACATTTCTAAGTGACCCAAACATTTTGAACAGTAGTGTAAATGTTTTCTTCCACTTTTACATTACAGAGTATTTTGTGTAGATTGTTGACAAAAATGACAATTAAATCGATTTTAATCCCACTTTGTAACCAAGGGGTCTAAATACTTTTGCAAGGCACTGTATCCATGGCAGCAGTGTCACTGAAAGTGGACGGTCCATTGATTTGATGTAAGGCTTTGACTCTGAATTATTTTCCTCTCCAGTTTGATACGTCAGCAACCGCAGTGATCATGACCAAGACTCACACCAAAGACAAGTACATGCAGTTCATGAATGGGGCAGAAATTATTGAGAGCAGGTATAGTGATGGGTTACTTCTACAGTCGTGGCCAAAAGTTTTGAGAATGACACAAATATACATTTTCACAAATCATCAGGGACAGACTGATATTCTGCAAAAGGTATAGGGATTGGACTGCTGAGGACTGGGGTAAAGTCATTTTCTCTGATGAATCCCCTTTCCCGTTGTTTAGGGCATCTGGAAAAAAGCTTGTCCGGAGAAGACAAGGTGAGCGCTACCATCAGTCCTGTGTCATGCCAACAGTAAAGCATCCTGAGACCATTCATGTGTGGGGTTGCTTCTCAGCCAAGGGAGTGGGATCACTCACAATTTTGCCTAAGAACACAGCCATGAATAAAGAATGGTACCAACACATCCTCCGAGAGCAACTTCTCCCAGCCATCCAGGAACAGTTTGGTGACGAACAATGCCTTTTCCAGCATGATGGAGCACCTTGCCATAAGGCAAAAGTGATAACTAAGTGGCTCGGGGAACAAAACATCGATATTTTGGGTCCATGGCCAGGAAACTCCCCAGACCTTAATCCCATTGAGAACTTGTGGTCAATCCTCAAGAGGCAGGTGGACAACCAAAAACCCACAAATTCTGACAAACTCCAAGCATTGATTATGCAAGAATGGGCTGCCATCAGTCAGGATGTGGCCCAGAAGTTAATTGACAGCATGCCAGTGCGGATTGCAGAGGTCTTGAAAAAGAAGGGTCAACACTGCAAATATTGACTCTTTGCATCAACTTCATGTAATTGTCAATAAAAGCCTTTGACACTTATGAAATGCTTGTAATTTTACTTTAGTATTCCATAGTAACATCTGACAAAAATATCTAAAGACACGGAAGCAGCAAACTTTGTGGAAATTAATATTTGTGTCATTCTCAAAACTTTTGGCCACGACTGTACAGCGTCAATCAAAGTTCCTCAACTCTTGTTTCAGAGTGTAGCTTATATGATTTGGTTTTACATTAATTTGTATGATACAGTATATTGTGATGATGATTGTTTGACTACATAGACCGGTACATTTCTTTAAATCTCTGTTTGATTTCATACACTTTGTGGTTCACATTGAGGTTGAAGTATTTTTGTCCTCCTCCTCAGCCTGCACACCCACCTTGTGGAGCACCTGAACGCTGAGATCGTCCTCCACACCATCTCAGACGTCAACATGGCCCTGGACTGGATCCGCTCCACCTTCCTCTACATCAGAGCACTGAAGAACCCCAAACACTACGGTAAGTACACACAGACTGGACATCACCCAGTCATTATTAGAATTAGCCAGCATCGTTAGCATGGATGCTAGTCTATTTCTGCACCAGTCAGCTACATCGTTAGCATGGATGCTCGGCTATTTCAGTATGAACGAGTTAGCCTAGCACCCATGCTAACAATCTATTTCAATATTAACCAGTTAGCCTAGCACCCATGCTAACAATATATTTCAGCAGTAGTCAGCAGTTAGATTGTTAACATGGATGCTAGCTTATTATAGTACAGTTAATAGCATGTACTTAGAATATCTCACTACATCCTTACAACACTTTCTCAAACGTCATAAATGTCACAGACATACATTGGCACATCATACGTGAGAAAACAACTGTCCATACTTTTTGTTGAAGGTTTTTCCACCGACTTGGACCGATGTGGGATCGAAGCCAAATTGCAAGGTGTGGCATTCCTGTGTTTTCTTTGTTAATATGGACTTCGTATCTGAAAACACAGAACATCTCTATCATGTGTTTGTGAGTAACTAACTGTATTATGTCTCTCCATACTCTCTGCTCCAGAGCTCTGTCTGAAGAACCTGAACTCCCTGGCCTCCATTGGTCTGGTCTCCATGGATGAGGATGTCAACATCAAAGCTACAGGTTGAGAGAGGCAACCCATTTTGGTTTTTGCGTGGCTACTATGGCCTTTTACTGTTTGTTTCATTAGTTATAATCAGAAGTGTACAACAACTAACAAACCCTGTACATGTTTGGTGTTATTCAATACAGATATCTCCTACATTTGCTTTCCAGCATCGAAAAGCCGTTGTACTCAAGTCTGTTCTCTTCTTGACATGTGTAATTGTGCTCATCCCCTACAGAGGGAGGCAGGTTGATGGCCAGGTACTGTGTGGCGTTTGACACCATGACGCAGTTCAGCAAGGTGACTGGCACTGAGACCTTACCTGAGCTGGTAGGTATACAGTAATAGGGTAACACTGTAGCATGTCTCATATGCACATGCACTGTTTTTATTGAGTTTCTGTATTGTGTTGTTTGTTACATAGGAAATTAGAATAGATGAGTTGAGTAGATTTTGTATTGAGAATCCCACTGAGATGGAAGCTGGCTCTTCTTCACACAGATAGAATTGATGGCGAAGGGCAGAGAGTTCACTGACGTGCAGCTGAGAGTCAACGAGAAGAGAACCCTGAACACGTTGAACAAGGACAAGAACAGGATCACCATCAGGTTAGAGTACAATCCAATGATACATTGTAAGAAGAGGTGAAGTGACATACAAAAAATTTAAATGCTCATATCTGGGCTTTTTTCTCCAGGTATCCCATGGAGGGAAAGATTAAAAACAATGAGATGAAGGTGAACTGGTAAGTCAAGCAGTGGCCCGTACAGTGTACCAACATGAGAAGATGGAGGATGACATTGACGCCACCATGTATTCTCTTTGGGTGAATCTCAAAAGTATTTTCTTGAACTTCATCTCTTTCCCACTATACCCGTCTTCCACCTCAGCTTGATTCAGGCCCAGTTTGGCTCCATTCCAATCCAAGAGTTTGGACTCACACAAGACACCGGTAGAATCTTCCGGAATGGAGTCCGAATCAGCAGATGTAAGTCATCAATCACTTAAAATTTTGATAGTAGAAGATGATTTGCATTGAGCTTCCTTTGAAAAAACACTCTTTGATCCAAGATGTGTTTTGATTACGAACCAGGTTTGGCAGAGTTTCTAAACCAGCGCTCCAAGACAGGCTTCTCTGCTCTGCTCAACTCCCTGATACTGGCCAAGTGCTTCAGTGCCAAGCTGTGGGAGAACTCTCCTTACGTCTCAAAGCAGCTGGAGAAAATAGGTAGGAAGACATTGAAACATGTCAAAAAATACTGTCAATGCTTGTTGAAAATGTGTAGTTAATGGTTACTATGCTGTTACTGTGTTCAGATACCCTTTTTAAGAAATCCATTGACCAACTGATTTATTCCTAGACAAATTAAAGTTGTACAGTTGCTGTGAGCATATAAATATAGTGGTCCCGTGTGGCTCAGTTGGTCGAGCATGGTGCTTGTAACGCCAAGGTTGTAGGTTCAATTCCCGCTGGGGACCAGTATGAAAATGTATGCACTCACTACTAAGTCTGCTAAATTAGAATTGTAATAATGAGGCTGATTTTAAAATTATGAGATTCTATTTATAATATAATTATATTTGTCTGTAACGGCACAAATGACTATCTGTTCCAGGGTTGACTCTTTCAGCCGCCATGGTGAACGCTGGGCTCACCACCTTCAATAAGATAGAGAAGACCAATGCCAGGGAACTGGAGCTGGTGAGCATTCAGCCTCTATAGATGACTATAACAAACAAAGTAATTCATTTAAACACCCTGTTGTTTCAATTTCTCCATGGTTTATTGACATACCCACTGAAACAAAAATGCCGTTTCATGGCATTCAATTAAATCAGTCTGTCAAATGTTATTCATAAAGCCCCTTTCTACGTCAAGAGTCATCACAAAGTGCTTTCACATACAATAAATGCACATATTTGCTGTCTAGATCGTCAACAGACATCCTCCATTCGGAAACCAAATCAGAGAGGCTATCATAAATCTACCCAAGTATGAAGTTTGTTTGGAGCAGGTAAAAACCTTTGCTTTGGTTGAATTTTTGTTAGAACGGAAAAGGTGATCAAGATTAATCATTGTAGCGATATTTGGTATCGGGTCATAACAGAATTCTTTCCACACTTATATCATTTAATATTACGGCTGAGTATCTTTTCAATTACTGATCAATTAATACATCTCCCCAACAACCTTTGATTTCATTTTTTATTTCTCACGTTTTAGCTTCCAAGGTACAACGTCGCCACCGCAGAGATTGTCGTGACTGTGAACATGAAGAACCACGAACAGCTGCTATCAAAGAGAACTGCTCCTGACCACCACTATGTCACCATGATTATCGGGGACTGTGACAACAACGTGGTCTTCCTGCAAAAACTCACGTAAGATAAGGAGGACTGACATTTCGAGTCACACACAGACACACACACAGACTGATACATGCATAGAGACACACTTTATCTAAAGCTTGCCGGTAGAGACAACTTGTTAAAAGCGTATTGTAAGATGTTTTAAAGGTTCATACATGATAACAAGTTATAAAGCATTATACCTGCAGGCAGGGTTCCCCAACGGGCCGAAATTGGCCCGTGGGGTGTTTTATTTATATAAAAAAAATACTAATATTCATTCAAGGGTTTTTCTTTATTTTTACTATTTTCTACATTGTAGAATAATGGTGAAGACATCAAAACTATGAAATAACACATATGGAATCATGCAGTAACCAAAAAAGTGTTAAACAAATCAAAATATATTTTATATTTGAGATTCTTCAAAGTAGCCACCTTTTGCCTTGATGACAGCTTTGCACACTTTTGGCATTCTCTCAACCAGCTTCATGAGGTAGTCACCTGGAATGCATTTCAATTAACAGGTGTGCCTTGTTAAATAGTTGAATTTATTTCCTTCTTGATGTGTTTGAGCCAGTCAGTTGTGTTGTGACAAGGTAGGGGTGGTATACAGAAGATGGCCCTATTTGGTAAAAGGCCAAGTCCATATTATGGCAAGAACAGCTGAAATAAGCAAAGAGAAACGACAGTCCATCATTACTTTAAGACATGAAGGTCAGTCAATCCGGAAAATGTCAAGAACTTTGAAAGTTTCTTCAAGTGCAGTCGCAAAAACCATCAAGCGCTATGATGAAACTGGCTCTCATGAGGACCGCCACAGAAAAGGAAGACCCAGAGGTACCTCTGCTGCAGAGGATAAGTTCATTAGAGTTACCAGCCTCAGAAATTGCTGCCCAAATAAATGCTTCACAGAGTTCAAGTAACAGACACATCTCAACATCAACTGTTCAGAGGAGACTGCGTGAATCAGGCCTTCATGGTCGAATTGCTGAAAAGAAACCACTACTAAAGGACACCAATAACAAGAAGAGAGACCGGTGGAAATCTGTCCTTTGGTCTGAGGAGTCCAAATTTTAGATTTTTGGTTCCAACCGCCGTGTCTTTGTGAGATGCAGAGTAGGTAAATGGATGATCTCTGCATGTGTGGTTCCCACCGTGAAGCATGGAGGAGATGGTGTCATGGTGCTTTGCTAGTGACACTGTCTATGGTTTATTTAGAATTCAAGGCACACTTAACCAGCATGGCTACCACAGCATTCTGCAGCGATACGCCATCCCATCTGGTTTGTGCTTAGTGGGACTATCATTAGTTTTTCAACAGGACAATGACCCAACACACCTCCAGGCTGTGTAAGGGCTATTTGACCAAGAAGAAGAGTGAGGGAGTGCTGCATCAGATGACCTGGCCTCCACAATCACCTGACCTCAACCCAATTGATATGGTTTGGGATGAGTTGGACCACAGAGTGAAGGAAAAGCAGCCAACAAGTGCTCAGCGTATGTAGGAACTCCTTCAAGCCTGTTGGAAAAGCATTCCAGGTGAAGCTGGTTGAGAGAAAGTGTGCAAAGCTGTCATCAAGGCAAAGGTTGGTTACTTTGAAGAATCTCAAATATAAAATACATTTTGATTTGTTTAATACTTTTTTGGTTACTAAATGATTTCATATGTGTTATTTCATAGTTTTGATGTCTTCACTATTATTCTACAAAGTAGAAAATAGTTTTAAAAAAAAAAATAAGAAAAACCCTTGAATGAGTAGGTGTGTCCAACCTTTGACTGGTACTGTATATTAATATCTGTTAATTTTGTTGTGAGTTTTCACTGTAAAAACACCAAGAAATAGCTACAAGTGGTTTTAATTTAAGAAATCCTTTCCAGGTATTCCCACCCATAATAGTGAGACACGTGATCTTATACAAATGTAAACAAGGTTTGAAATGATTATGTTTTAATCAAACATATCTGTTTGGGATTCTTGCAGTCAATTTGCGGTCTAAAAATTATTTGTAATTATAAACTGGGTGGTTCGAGGCCTGCCTGAATGTTGATTGGCTGACAGCCGTGGTATATCAGACCGTATACCACGGGTATGACAAAACAGTTATTTTTACTGCTAATTTTGTTGGTAACCAGGTTATAATAGCAACAAGGCACCTCAGAGGTTTGTGGTATATGGTCAATATACCACGGCAAAGGGCTGTATCCAGGCACTCTGCGTTGCCGCGGTATATTGGCCATATACCACACCCCCTTTGGGCCTTATTGCTTAATTATGTTCTGGACCCTTGACCATCCGCTAGAGAAAGAAAATCGTCCCGCGGCTGAATCTAGTTGATGATTCCTGCCTGCAGGCTTTAGGTAAAGTGTTACCGTCATACACTCAGACAGGGAAAACAGTGAAAGAAAGAGAGCAAGACCAAGAAAGGGGAAAGAGTGATGAAATGGAGAGTGACTGTGTTGTGTGTTCGTCCAGAGACTTGATGCTGTTGAAGTCGGGAAGCTGGTCAAAGAAGATCGAAGTGGCGAAAGCCTCCAAAGGAGAGGAGATCAATGTGAATCTGGTCAGCTCAGAATACGGTCAGGCAGCTAACTATCAGGACATTTTTCTCTCACTTTTATTATAGATTTGTGTTCAAATACATTTCTACAAACTGCTTCAAACTTGTAAAAGGCAGTTTAAGTAGAGTGGAATTGTTTAATTGAGATTTATGAAAAGTAAGAATATATTCTATTAACTACATTGAGATCTTCCTCTCTTCAGTGGGGTTGGACATTCAACAGAAGTTTAGTCCCTTCTTCTCTGGACCGAAGAGGTACGGAGCTGAATCACTCACACCTGAGCAACATAACACTGTGCAGCAAGCACAGGCTAATGCTCAGAGATCACAGGGTGCAACACAGAGAACACAGCCAACAGCTCAGCAAACACAGAAGAGAAACTCCACATCCACATGTGCCACAGAAAAGGGTAGACTTATATTCAATACCTTTTGTATACTTTGAGCTATTGCTAAGTTGTACTTGCGGACTCACAAGGACTGTTATTGTTTTTTTAACCCAACTTCCGTTATCTTTTTTTCCTCACAATCAGATCCAGGCAAAAGACAATGTAACCACTTATGCAAAAACAAGGATCAATGTGGCCACGACTGCTGTGAGTCAAGTTTTTTTGTCCTCAAACTCTCCATTGCTCAATTGACACTTAGAATCATTCAAATTCTTTATTCACAAATGATTACATTGTTTTTTTCAATTTCCTCCTATCCATTTCCCAGGTAAAAATGGAGGGCTGGGGATTCTGAAAAGGCAGATGAATCAGCATTCGAGTTTCACCTCCTACCTCCAAGACCTGAAGACCAGGAGTGACACACTGACGGAGACTCCAGTCAAACGCCTCAAGGTGGGAGAACAACTGACAACAGCTGCAGCAGTTGTTTAAAATATAACCCCTTTGGGCTAAAATTCTAATTTGAGAGAGAGAGTGAGAGGCTTAAAACAAAATACTTATTCATACTGTCACATAAATCATGCATTGAAGTTAAAGGACAAGTGACACGTGTTTCATGATCATTAGCTGATTTGTCATCGACTAACTGAACGAGGAACTTTTACCCGAATTAATGTTTCATCTGCCTGTTGCTGGTTCCTTTAGATGAAAATGAATGGCGGGATGGGAGCTGCGAACATGCAGCAGTTCTCTTATTCGCCTAAGCCAATCCTACCTGCTTCTTCCAGGTACGTACCCTCCTTTACCCAAAACATAGACGCAGTTAATTAGCTTGGAGTAAATTGATTACTAATTCAAACTGTATATGACACATTCCAAATCTTTTCTTAACTTGTTTTGAAGGTATGAAGGTAACCAGTATGGCGCTTTGGCAAGACCACAGAGTGTAGATTCAGCTGAGGACTTTGCAACACCCCAAGAGATGGCTCATGTTGTGACCTATGGCCATGGTATGTTTAGTATCGAAATGCTTCTAGAGGCTTCTAACTCCATTCACCTTCAATACAGCATTGTGGTAGTGAAATGGTGCTAAATGGACACTTGAGAGGAGTAACTGAACATATGTGTGTCTCTACAGAGTATAATGACTACCTGGAAGACATATCTCAGACAACGGGAGATTTGGAACCACTACCTGTTCAACTTCAAACCCTTACGGAGTCACAAAGTAGGACGTCTCAGTTACAAAAAAATCCTATGTCTTGTTGTTTTTTAAACTGTTATATCCCACAATTCCGTGAAATAGACCTATTGTAGATTCAATCAAATTTACACACAGATTATTTTCTAGTAGACTACTTCCTTCGAATTTACTGCAAACAGACAATAACGTGTTCTCACAGTCATAACCCATCCATATTTTTGTTTTAAGGCACTTCAATGTGGAGGAAGCCCAATGCCTACATTGGAAGATCCCTCAGCCACAGCACCCCCCAAAGCACCCCGCAAAGCAAGAGCAGGAGTTACCCTCAGAGCCACAGCACCCCCCAGAGCCAGAGCAGGGGTTACCCTCAGAGCCACAGCACCCCCCAGAGCCAGAGCAGGAGTTACCCTCAGAGCCACAGCACCCCCCAGAGCCAGAGCAGGGGTTACCCTCAGAGCCACAGCACCCCCCAGAGCCAGAGCAGGGGTTACCCTCAGAGCCACAGCACCCACCAGAGCAGGGGTTACCCTCAGAGCCACAGCACCCCCCAGAGCCAGAGCAGGGGTTACCCTCAGAGCCAGAGCAGGGGTTACCCTCAGAACCACAGCACCCCCCAAAGCAGGAGTTACCCTCCGAGTCAAAGCACCGCCCAAACCCAGAGCAGGTCTTTTTCTCAGAGTTCCATTGTAGACTTGACCGACGACAGTGGTTTTTTCTCATCGTCAATCACCCCCAGCGTGACCTTTGACCTGGGAGACGAGTGGGACGATTTTGAGGACGACAACTTGGTGCACGCCAACGAGAAGCCATGCACCACTGTTGCTAAAACTAAAAGGGTGGACCTGGACTGTGATAGGCCAAAAGGTATTCTAAGAGGGAGCCATTTTTTAACATATTAACATAACATAATTTTTTTGTTCATGCTTTTTCAGTGGGGCAAATGATTTAATAGTTAAATGTATTGATGTTTCAGGAAACTTCACACCACTACCATCCACTTGTTTACCTCCCAAACCCCGCTTCACTACATCCAATTCCCCACTCAGGTGAGCTCAGCTCGTAACAAACTAGGACTTCACAGTTCCACAAGCTGTCAAACCCCTGTCATTTCACTGAATGAAATATCTATAGTCTATCCCAGCGGGCAAAACTGGTTTCTGGTTGAAGAGACGTCAGTAGGAAGGAACTTGGTACTGTTGCAAATACTTGATAAATGTGACCCTGAGCAATTGATTATCAATGTTATGTAATGATTTGTGTGTCTCAGGTCGACCTCCCCAGTTGTTTCTCAGATACCAGTTACTACTCTCCCTGTCAGACCACACAACCCCCAGGCTAATGCTAGCTGGAGCCACTCTGACAACAAGGCCACAGTGAGTTACTATCTACCCATAGTATCAGTTGACTTGATCTCAATGCTGGATCTGAGGTCAACATGAAACTGACAGCAGACAAAGCCAAGGCTTCTGTTCTTATATACAGTCAGTGTCCAGTTTATTAGGTACACCACCCTGTTCACAAAAATTGTTTATGAGAGGTCGAAGGAGAATGGCAAGAATCAGCAAATAACGGCGTAGTACAACAGTGGTGTGCAGAACGGCATCTTGGAACACATAACTCGGCCCTACTTGTCACAGATGGGCTATTGCAGCAGACAACCACACCGGGTCACACTCCTATCAGCTAAAAATAAGAAGAAGCGGCTCAAGTGGGCACATGATCACCAACACTGGACAATTGACGAGTGGAAAAACATTGCCTGGTCCGACGAATCCTGGTTCTTGTTGCGTCGTGCTGATGGCAAAGTCAGGATTTGGCGTAAGCAGCATGAGTCCATGGACCCATCCTGCCCAATGGTGTAATAGTGCGGGGAATGTTTTCCTGGCACACCTTCAGTCCCTTGATACCAATTGAGCGAAGTTTGAACGCAATACCTTGTAGAATCCATGTCCTAAAGAATTCAGTCTGTTCTGGAGTAAAAGAGGGGTCCGACCCAGTACTAGATGGGTGTACCTAATAAACTGGCCACTGAGTGTCGAATGAAAAGTTACCTTTTATCATACAATTCACATGCTTTGAAATCAAAGATAGCAATGTTATGTTTTAGGTTTAGCAGCCCATTTGTTTCAGTACACATTTGAAAAGTAGTCTGAAACATACATCTTTGCCCTCTGCAGAGGACATTCAGTGAACCCCCCATGAAGGCACCACCCTCCTTCCCAAAACAGACTGACACTAGCTTGCCCACCCTGGGAGAACGGTTTGATTTCTTCTCAAAGACGACTACCCCTAACAATGACAATGTGACTGGCAAAAGGTAAGGAGGGACTAAAGAGAAAACATACTTCATTTTCTTAACTTTTTTCATACATACTAATTGAAATCCTGATTATGAATTAACTTTATATCATTGACAGACAGCATTAATCTTCATCATTGCAGGCTCCAGGGAGAGGATTACAGCAAGGAAGTGGAGGCATTCATGGGGATATTTGATGGACTATTTTAGTAGTGTTTATAGTTTTATGGACTGGTTCCATGATAATGTTTCATGGTGATTTGTCATGTTATTGTGTATGTATTTTTTTTAAACTGTTATTTATACTGTTTGTTGTTTGAGATTCACTGTTAGATTTACTGTTGGTCCTATTTGAAAATGTTTATCTAGGAGTATGAACTTTCAACATTAGCAGGATTCCAAAAAATGTATATTTCTATGTACTTCATTAAATTAACACAATATTTATTCAGAGGAAGTCTGAGGGTGTAGAGAGCAATAGTAATGGTGTCATGCACCATTTAATGACGTTTTATTCCCTTTAGTGGATTGTCTTTAAATTGCAGCTTGTAGCTGCACTTCCTGTGCTCACTATGGGAGAAGACAGTAGGGGATGTAACTCTGAGCTGGATGTAACATACAGTATAGCATCCAGCTCACAGTTACATCCAGCATCCGGCTCACAGTTACATCCAGGATCCGGCTCAGAGTTGAATCCGCCTCACAGTAACATCCAGCATCCTGCTGCACTTCCTGTGCTTGCGATGGGAGAAGATGAAGAATCCAGAAAGCAGTTGGTTGTTGTTACCTAAAAGTTCACCATTCCTATATGTAAAATGTTCATACCTTCATCCTGTATTTGATAGCCCTTATGCTGGCACCATCTGTAAGTATTTACATTCCTGTATGTTTTTATATGCTTACATGTTATTAAGTAATTTCCTACTTTTTGTCTCATCAAATAGCTAGCCAAACAGTCCTAACCGATAGCGGTCAACCATTAGCCATTGCCATAGAGATGTAATGTTTAGCCCAGCTGTTCGCTAGCCCCATTCAAATGTACAGTGCATTCGTAAAGTATTTAGACCCCTTGACTTTTTCCACATTTTGTTACGTTACATTCTTATTCTAAAATTGATTAAATTGCTTTTTTTCCTTCATCAATCTACACACAATACCCCATAATGACAAAGCAAAACCAGGTTTTTAGAAGAATAATTTTTTAAAACTGAAATATAACATTTGCATAAGTATTCAGACCCTTGACTCAGTACTTTGTTGAAGCACATTTGGCAGCGATTACAGCCTCGAGTCTTCTTGGGTATGACACTACAAGCTTGGCACACCTGTATTTGGGGAGTTTCTCCCATTCTTCTCTGCAGATCCTCTCAAGGTCTGTAAGGTTGGATGGGGAGCGTTGCTGCACAGCTATTTTTAGTTCTCTCCAGAGATGTTCGATCGGGTTCAAGTCCGGGCTCTGGCTGGGCCACTCAAGGACATTCAGAGAATTGTCCTGAAACCACTCCTGCGTTGTCTTGGCTGTGTGCTTAGGGTCGTTTTCCTGTTGGATGGTGAACCTTCGCACCAGTCTGAGGTCCTGAGCAGGTTTTTATCTAGGATCTCTGTATTTTGCTCCGTTCATCTTTCCCTCGATCCTGACTAGTCTCCCAGTCCCTGCCGCTGAAAAACATCCCCACAGCATAATGCTTCCACCACCATGCTTCACTGTAGGGATGGTGCCAGGTTTCCTCCAGACATGACGCTTGGCATTCAGGCCAAAGAGTTCAATCTTGGTTTCATCAGACCAGAGAATCTTGTTTCTCATGGTCTGAGAGTCTTTAGGTGCCTTTTGGCAAACTCCAAGTGGGCTGTCATGTGCCTTTTACTGAGGAGTGGCTTCCACTACCAGGCCTGATTGGTGGAGTGCTGCAGAGATGGTTGTCCTTCTGGAAGGTTATCCCATCTCCACAGAGGAACTCTCGAGCTCTGTCCGAGTGGCCTCCCTGACCAAGGCCCTTCTCCCTCGATTGCTCAGTTTGGTCGGGCGGCCAGCTCTAGGAAGAGACTTGGTGATTCCAAACTTCTTCCATTTAAGAATGATGGAGGCCACTGTGTTCTTGGGGACTTTCAATGCTGCAGACATCTTTTGGTACCCTTCCCCAGATCTATGCCTCGACACCATCCTGTCTCGGAGCTCTACAGACAATTCCTTCAACCTCATGGCTTGGTTTTTGCTCTGACATACACTGTCAACTGTGGGATCTTATATAGACAGGTGTGTGCCTTTCAAAATCATGTCCAATCAATTGACTTTACGACAGGTGGACTCCAATCAAATTGTAGAAACATCAAGGATGATCAATGGAAACAGGATGCACCTAAGCTCAATTTCGATTATCATAGCATAGGGTCTGAATACTTATGTAAATGAAGGTATTTCTGTTTATTTGTAAAACATTTTAAAACATTTCTAAAAACCTGTTTTCATGTTGTCATTATGGGGTGTGTAGAATGACGAGGATTTTTTTTATTTCATCCATTTTGGCTGTAGCGTAACAAATTATGGAAAAAGTCAAGGGGTCTGAATACTTTCCGAAGGCACTGTTCGTAGCTACTATTTTCCTAATTCTAGCTACTTTGTATGCAAATATATGTTTGTTTTTTTAATGTTTTTTTTACCCCTTTTTCTCCCCAAATTTGTAGTATCCAATTGGTAGTTACAGTCTTGTCTCATCGCTGCAACTCCCGTACGAACTCGGGAGAAGCGAAGGTCGAGAGCTGTGCGTCCTCCGAAACACAACCCAACCAAGCCGCACTGCTTCTTGACACAATGCCCACTTAACCCAGAAGCCAGCCGTACCAATGTGTAGGAGGAAACACCGTACACCTGGCGACTGTGTCAGCTTTCACTGCGCCCGGCCTGCCACAGGAGTCGCTAGTGCGCGATGGGACAAGGCCATCCCTGCCGGTCAAACCCTCCCCTAACCCGGAAGACGCACCGCCTGGACTCGAACCTAGAATCTCTAGTGGCACAGCTAGCATTGCGAAGCAGTGCCTTAGACCACTGCGCCACTCGGGAGGCCCAGCAAATATATGTTTATATCAGATTTTTTTAAATTATTCATCAAACCTGTAATTGACCCACACAATGTTGTTTTGTCACTGTCATAGGTTATTCAGCTGTCCATGTACCCTATGTGTTAAGATATGAACCTCTACTTACCTTTTGTATCTATCCTGTGTGCTCGTGTTGCAGTTTTACACTTCTGAATTAAATCAACTAAAGATACTGTGTCTCCAGGCGGAAACATGGAAGACTTAATGATTAAGACGACTGTGTAGCTATAAAAAAAAAAACGCTTAAAGGGAGTAAAGCTTTAGTGAGGACAGCACAAATGGCGTCTTTTTGTAGGCACTAACTCCGGCATGGTTCGTTGGAAAAAGACTATGGGAAAATGAATGTTTTTTGGGGATAAACTCCAAAATAAGGCCTGTGGTAAACACAGGTTTAGGAGATAACCTTCATCAGCTATCATCACTTTTTGTGAAGCATGTATGTAATCAAAAAAAGCACAAAGGCTTCATAATTCGTAAAGCTAACTCATTTCTGGGTTTTAGAACTACAAGCTGGCGAGCTCGTCAGCTTGTAGTCCTAAAAAACGGAAATGATTTACCTTTGTTTTTTTTATTAACAACAAATCAATACAGGAAGTACATGTGGGAACAAGTATATATGAATAATATACAATGGACAATTGAGCTTCAATTTCTTTTTGTAAGGTAAGAAAATGTGTTTTTTTGTTTGTAAATTTACATTTGTGAATATGAAATTTGGCCAAAACATTTATGAAATTAATTACATAAAAATGTTTCAGCTTATTTCTACCGTAGGTAGGTAAAGAATCCAAGCAGTACATCTCTCCACAATAGTGTAAGTGTGTTCATAAATGTGTTCAAATATAAATCTACTGATGTCTTGCCACAGTTTTATTACAAGAATACAATGCCAAAAAAGATGCAACACTGTTTCTGGGTGGTCATTACAAAAGGAGCAATTTGAGTTGATGTTTTCCTTAAACTTCTTCATATAGTGGTTGGCAGGATAATATTTATGAATCATTTTAAAGGAAACTTCCTTAATTTTGTTAACAAGTAGGTATGTGTGTGGCAACATCCAAACTTTTTTCCAACAGATATTATCAATAAATCCATTCCAATAAGGCATGACATAAGGTATAGATAGATACAACATCCTGCTGAAACAAGGTTTGTATCGCTCTGTTGTTGAATGGACCAAAAGCGAAACAAATCTTTCCTACTGATGAGTCAACAGGGTCAATAGAAGGTAGGCTCTGAGGGTCAGGTCTTGACACGTTCCTGAATAATAGAGCAACATCTGAGGGAATGGCATCTAAAACAATTGCAAAATCTTTAGGTGTTACAGGGACCTTGTAAAGTGATAAGAATTCCTTATAACTGAGTAAAAGACCCTCTGCATTTACTAGTTGGCTCACCAATAGGATATTATTTCGCAACCAATATTCTAAAAACAAATAATTATTTTTATACAATATATCCCGATTATTCCATATATAATATCTGTGTGGAGAAAAATTGTGTTTATAAATTAAGGACCATGACAAGAAAACCTGCCGATGAAAAGCAGAAAGTTTCACTGGAACTTTGTCAATATTATAATAGCAAAACAACATGAAGTTAAGGCCACCAAAAGTAGAGAAGACATGATGAGGAATAAAATCCCAGAGAGAAGTGGGTCTTCTTAGGAATTGTTTTATCCAATTGATCTTAAAAGTATTATTTAAGGTAGTAAAGTCCAGAAAATTCAGCCCACCATTCTCATAAGTGTTCATTACAACAGTTTTCCTAATGTAATGGGTATGGTTTCTCCACAGAAAGTTGAAAAGCAGCTGGTCTATCTCCTTGCTTATTTTACTGTCAAGATATAAAGATAGAGCGCCATATGTTAGTCTAGACCTTCAGCCTTGGTTATTAGGACTCTACCTTTTAAAGATAAGTCCCTCTGTAGCCATTGATTTAGCTTCTTCTGGGGGTTTTTAATAAGAGGGTTAAAATTTAGTAAGCCTCTAGACTTCTGATCCTTTGTAATGGTTATGCCTAAATATGTAAGTTCTTCTTTTACTGGAATACCATAATATGAAGGTGTCACACAATCTTTGACAGCCACGAGTTCACATTTATTAATGTTAAGATATAGACCAGACGCTTTGGGAAAGGATTGTATCACATTGATCGATATGGGAATTTGGTTAGCATCTTTCAGAAAAAGTGTAGTATCGTCAGCCAGCTGGTTTATAATAATTTCTTTACCAGCTATGGAAATACCTTGTACAGGACTATTATTTAAAGAATTTGTAAGAAGTTGGGTGATTTATAAAAACAGGTACGGAGAGATAGGACAACCTTGCCTAATTCCTCTTTAACTCAAATCTAGGTGAGGTGCCATATTTCAATTTGATAGAGCTGTTACCATTTGCATAGAGAGTCTTAATAGCCTTACAGAAAAAATCCCCAAAGCCAAGTCTCTCAAGGGAGTGGAAGAGGAACTGATGCTCTACTGTGTCAAATGCTTTATAAAAATCTAAAAATAATATGAAGCTATCCTCGGTTATTAGGTCTGAGTAGTTAAGTATGTCTAATACTAGTCTGATATTGTTAGAAATATGTCTGTTCCTCATAAAGCCAGACTGTGTTTCATCAATGATTGCATCCAGGACTTCTTTAATTATTTTTGCAAGTAGTAAAGCTAATATCTTATAGTCATTATTAAGAAGACAAATTGGACGCCAGTTATCGATTAGCAGCACTTATTTTTTAGGCTTAGGTATCAGTGTTATTAACCCCTGACTCATTGTAGGAGGGAGAACATTGTTTTTAATATTCTCTAAAAAGACTTCAAATAGGAAGGGAGCTACTTGTTCAGAAAATAATCTGTAAAATTCTGATGTAATTCCATCAACACCTGGTGATTTATTGTTCTTTAGATGTTTGATAGACTCTATAATCTCCTCAACTTTGATGGGTCCATCACACTGTTTAGATTCTATATCACTGATAGAGTGAACATTATTCAGTGAGTCAAAAAACATATCTGTGGATTCCTGACAGTACGTAGAGCTATACAATATTCTGGTATGTTCAGTGTCCCCGGGCGCCGAAGACGTGGATTTCGATTAAAGCAGCCCCCCGTACCTCTCTGATTGATTGTTGGGTTAAATGCGGAAGACACATTTCAATTGAAGGCATTCAGTTGTACAACTGACTAGGTATCCCCATTTTCTTTCAACCATTTCTATGGGCAAAATTAATGGGGAAAGAATAGGGTTTTGAAATAAATGACGAACATAAGGTCTGAGGTTAACACAGGTTTATGAGATCTAATACGTTTTGTTCTATAGAACAGTCAGTTAGCATGACCTTTATGAATTATGAAGCCTTTATGTGCGTTTGTTTTATTTATTACATAATTCACAAAAAGTGACGTTAGCTGATTGCGATTATATCATAGAACAAAAAGTATGAGATCTCCTAAGCCTGTGTTTACCACAGACCTTATTTTCGGCGTTTATCAAAACACTTTACAAGAACTCCATACATTTCCATAGGCTTTGTTCAAAGAACCATAGCGCAGTTAGTGCATACAAAAAAAGACGCCATTACTAGAAAAATATATAAAACCTGAAAAACGTGTGTGCGTACCACGTCAAACGTCATTTGACGTACATTTTTAGCGCGGAGTTTGTTGTTTGCGGAAAAGGAGAGGGGAGAGCACTTCTGGATTTGCTTGTCTTTTATAAAGTTCTGCTTTGTAATATTCCAGGATATCTTTTTTTTAATTTTTTTATTTCATTTGTCTCAGAGAGTATTCAATTAGTCTCATCGGCTATCCTTTACAAGTGATTTGTACGATAAAGGTAAATTAAAGTTTTGTAACGTCAATTCGATTTGCAAAGAACTTTGCTGGCTAGCTCAGCTCGTTAGCCTAGGTTGACGATGGGATATATTTTGAACCTAGACGTCAACTAAGTTAGCTAATCAGCAAGTAGCTTGGTAGTTCAAATTTGTCTTATAATATATACTGAACAAAAATATAAACGCAACAATTTCAAAGATTTTTCTGATTTACAGTTCGAGGAAATTGGTCAATTTAAATAAATTAATTTGGCCCTAATCTATGGATTTCACATGACTGGGCAGTGGCACGTACATGGTAGGGCCAGGGAGGGCATCGGCCCACTCATTTGGGAGCCAGGCCCAGCCAACGAGTTTTTCCTCGCTTTATTACAGGCTGAAATACACTCCAGCACCCGCCTTCCCCCTCTGACGAACCTGCAGGTGAAGGGCCTTGGCTGGCGTGGTTATACATGGTCTGCGGTAGTGAGGCCAGTTGGACGTACTGCCAAATTCTCTAAAATAACATTGGAGCCAGCTTATTATCCAAAAATTCTCAGGAAACAGCTCTGGTGGACATTCCTGCAGTCAGCATGCCAATTGCACGCTCTCTCAACTTGAGACATTTGTGGCATTGTGTTTCGTGACAGAATTGCACATTTTAGTGGCCTTTTATTGTCCACAGCGCAAGGTGCACCTGTGCAATGATCATGCTGTTTAATCAGCTTCTTGATTAGCCACACCTGTCAGGTGGATGGATTATCTTGACAAAGGATAAAATGCTCACTAAGGGATGTAAACAAATTTGTGCAAAACATTTGTGAGAAATAAGCTTTTTGTGTGTATGGAAAAGTTCTGGGATCTTTTATTTTAGCTCATGAAACATGGGACCAGCACTTTACATGTCCCGGTTATATTTTTGTTCAGTGTACATTCTCCAAACTAGAAGCTAGCTAGTTGAGCTTGTAGCTAGTTGTTCTGTGTTGTTTGAATAGTATACAATTGAGTAATATCAGCATAAAGTACCTTTTTTTGTATCTGCTTGTTTCCTTATTAAAAACCTTGTTTCAACATAGTTAGCTTGTCAAACCAGAGTTAGCAGATTGCTAAAAGTCAGCTAACTTGCCAGCTATCCCATGCACAGTAACTTGGTTAGCTGACAGTTGCTCTGCAGAATAATCCGTGTGTACTTGGTCATTGTGCCTCTAGTCAACCCGCATCTTGCCAGTCACAAACAGAACACAGGAAGATGTGTATTACAGAAACTCGACATATGCTAAACATTATGTTGATCACTCTAAACTAAATATTAACTTTAGTCAACTTAAATTTCCCAATTACATGTTATAATTTCATCACATTCATCGTGTCAATTTTTACTGGTTTAAATGCTCATCTGTATTTCTGGATCCTCAGAAAAAATGGAAGTCATTCCCTCTGTCTGCGATGACGGCAACAGCAGTGAAAGTCAAGTCAAAGCCGACAAGCACTTTGGAAGGAGAAAACTATCAAGTGAGTTTGATCGTCCAACAGGAAGTAGGGGCATTGTTTCGGTGATATTGTCTTTACCAATTATGTTATGCCTTCTGTATGGTAACTCTCTATTTTTCTCCAGTGGATGTGGAGAATGACATTGAGTACCTCTACGAAGCTGTTCCTCAGCTCTCCACAGTTTTCCACATTTTAGACAAAATTGGTGAAGGTATGTAGTAGTACTCTATGTCTTCATATGCAGACAACTGCAGGTTAGCCACAGTTTGGCAATTAACAATTAAAGGGTTATCCTATATCTGTTGTTGATGGCAAAACAACAAAATACTTTGTTTTATGTAGGTACTTTCAGTTCAGTGTACCTGGGTGAGGCTCTGATGGCCAATGGGACGAAAGAGAAGTTTGCCCTGAAGCACCTCATCCCTACCAGTCACCCTGTGAGGATCGCTGCAGAGCTCCAGTGCCTCACTGTGGCTGGGTAAGTCTCACACTTTACATGCTCTGGGTGTAGGAACAATATTACCACAAGCACTAATATTTTCATTGACTGATCCACTTGTAGAGGAACATTCTCTCAACAGATGCATGAATAGGATTGCACTGCATTAGTTTACAGTTTAGAACAGGAGTCTCCAACAATTCGATTGCACAGATTTTATAGGGCCCCCCTTAGTTGTTTATTAACCATTATTTTACCAGGTATATTGGCAGTAAAAACAGTGCACTACTTTCTCTTATACACTAATGTTCCTGGGGGAGAGGAGAAGAATGTGACTATTTGAAAGCTAGAAAAAGGAGCTTGCGACATGTTTGAGTTTTTAAAAGTATCTCTCATGCTAGAAAAAGTTGGAGACCCCAGGTTTAGACAACACAATGTTCTCAATGTTTTTCTTCCCTCTTTAAGTGGAAAAGAAAACGTCATGGGCGTGACCTACTGCTTCAGAAAGGATGATCACTGTGTGATTGTTATGCCTTATATGGAGCATCAAACCTTTGTGGTGAGTCAATACTGTGTAGTTGGTTGCCTGGTTTGTGTGTTTATACCTTGTTTGTGGCATAACACTAGCAAAGTGATGGAAATCTTTCTCCTATCAGGATATCATTGGCCTGCTGAGTTTCGAGGAGGTGCGTCAGTATATCTACCACCTGCTGAAAGCCCTCCGACACATCCACCAGTTTGGCATCATCCACCGTGACATCAAGCCCACCAACTTCCTTTACAACCGCCAGGAGAAGATGTGAGTACGGAATACCTCTGTATCACTGGAGCTAACCTTCAGCTCTATATGACACTCTGGAATACTTGACTCAGTTAGTCAGGTCCAGAGATCCTGTCTTCTGGTCTGACGTCCACATTTTGGACTGAGATGATTAATCTCCTGTCTTGAATGGTCTCTATTCCAAAATTCAAGCATTTATAAACCCCTTAAATCTTTGCTACCTGCAACTTCCCCACATTTTGTAGGGGTGTGCGTATTCCTACCATATATTGTTTTCATGGTGGTTTGCAGGTTTGCCCTGGTGGACTTTGGGCTGGCACAGGGCACGACCGACACCCAGATCGAGCTGTTGAAGGTGGTGAAGCAGAAGACCCAAAAGAGTGGGGGCTCCACGGGGAAACCGGAGACATCACAGGGGAAACGGGCACCAACCTCCCTAGCCCCACCTCTACATTCACTTTCACACCCCAGGACCTTAGCGCCTCACTCTTCCTCCTCCACCTCTTCTTCCACTTCCTCAAAACCACCAGATAAGAGGGTCTCGATCTCCACATTCACCTCCACCACCCGCTCTAAACACACCAAGGTTGTCTGCACTGGATCTATCTCTAGCACTTCATTTGGTTACAGTGGTGTTATGGTATTTGTCTATAGGCTTAGTTTTTATTATTTCATTGACCTTGTAGTTATTGGACCATACAGTGTTGTGATACTCTGAAGACGTTTTGAGCTGAAAACACACTTCAGGGATGTTATAATGTATACGGTGGCATGTAGTATATTTGCTGTATGTACTTTGTCTGCGGCGTTCGTTAGTGACATGATGTGACTTCGTTTATTTATTTATTTTAAATTTAAACCAGGAGTTCTCAGGTCTGTGTAAAGCACCGCGGGCCGTGTTTGGAGAGAGGAACCTGAATAGCTTTACCCCCGTCCCCACCAAAACCACTGACCCCAAGATGGAGGTAGGAAATGCTTGCCTTCTCTCCTCTTACATTCAATCCATAGCTACTCTGTTGTCCAGTGTGTATTGAACACATTTGATTGACAGACATATTGCCGCACAAGTTTGGTGTACTTTTCAGTTCTCTCTTATCTAGCAGTAACTCTGTTTTAGTCTTTTGGAGTTGTCACCAACAAATACATGTTTCTGGATATTCAATTAGACTGCCCTCCAGCAGTAACGAACCAGACGATGAACTGTAGATTTTCTTTGGAAAGACTTTCTTCCGATCATAACAATCCTTTGCGTCTATGTTGGGGCAGCTGGTGAAGCTCACCAAAACCGACAACCCTGCCACACGCAAGTTTGTCTCTGCCCACCGGCGCCCAGTACCTGTCAGGACCCCTGTCAGCAACCAGAGACCCAACCAGAGGATGACCCCTGCTGCGGTCAACCTGGGCTTCACCTGCAGCTGCTACTCCACCGACAGAGTCTGTAACATCTGTATGTCCAGGAAACAGCAGGTGGCCCCCAGGGCCGGAACCCCTGGCTTCAGAGCACCAGAGGTCCTGACCAAGTGTCCCAACCAGGGAACAGGTAAGACTAACAGACACCATCCTCAGCAGTACTACACCTCGCATCTCTACTAATACTCCTCTCCACTGCAATATTGCTCTCTGCATTGTAAATAAGAATGTGTTCTCAATCATATTTCACAGTACATGTCAACTTGTTTATTTTTCACTCCTGTCTCCCTGCAGCCATAGACATTTGGTCAGCTGGTGTGATCCTGCTCTCCCTGCTGAGTGGCAGGTACCCCTTCTTCAAAGCCAGTGACGACCTCATCGCCCTCACACAGATCATGACCATCCGAGGCTCCAGAGAAACCATCCAGGCTGCCAAGACGTTCGGTGTGTATTCGTCTTCTCGACCATGTTTGACAGCCATTGTCGGTGGTGACGACATCTTGATGTCACAAACGATGGTTTAGCATAGTTGAACTTGACTTTACCGCTGGAATCTGGCAACGCATGACAGCTCAGTGAGCACAAAGCAGGGCAACATGCCAAATGCCCTATTCCCCATAGCCTAAATGTTTAATACGTATGTGGTAGTTTGACTATTAACATAATGCAAGTGAACAATGTGGATTGTAGAAAGAGAGGAGAGCACCAAAGCAGCTGAACATGTCACATGGGGTCCAACGTGTTTTCCTCCTCCGTCTGATGATCATGGGTCTTGTTGTCGTTGTCTGGCTTGTTGTTTTAAAATCTTCCCTTTTTAAATATATTTGTCTGTTTTTCTCCCCAATTCCCTTTTGATTTGAATGACTTTTTGACCTAGGCATATCCTATTATTTTTTTGATCAAACATGGAAGGAATCTATAGTCCTAACAGAGTTCCATCTCAGAATAGCCTGAATAAAAACATAGTATAGTAATAATGAGAGAGAGAACAAACAATTGCAAGATATACTAATCAAATAGGAAGTCGACTAATCGAACAGGAAGTCCAGAACAGGAAGTCCACATTTCGTTTTTGTTTTACTTTACCAAAGTGTTGGCAAAATAAATTGTGCCGTCGGAAAATCCCTCCTTGTAAAACAAACAGCCAATAATATAGGCCTACACTAGGGTACTGTCAATAAAAGTTGCAGTAAATGTTACTTTGACAAGTTAAACTTATAAACTAACATTTTATAATATTGCCAGTGTTTATTCATGTGCTTGAATTGGGCAATCGGGCATAGCTCCCCCAGCAGCATTTTCAATAAATGGGAACAAAAAATTAATTTAATGATGAATCTGTCAGAATTGTCTCGCAAACAACTTTATTTTGAATAGCTTACAAATTGTACATATAAAAGTCAACAACAATCAGATAAAACAAATGTATTATTTAGCCTATAATTAAGCAATAAGCCCCGGGGGGGGGGGTATATGGCCAACATACCACGCTACGGGTTGTTCTTCGGCATGACGCAACGAGGTGCCTTATTGCTATTATAAACTGGTTACCAATGTAATTGGAGCAGTAAAAATACATGTTTTGTCATACCCGTGGTATTCGCTCTAATATACCACGGCTGTCAGCCAATTAGCATTCGGGGCTCGACCCATCCAGTTTATAACATTCTTTAACACTTTAATGAACATTGGCTTAGGCTAAGCCTTTTGCCTATCGAACTGTAAAAATCCTAAATATACAATCAGATAACCAATGTATTATTTAACACTTAAAAATGAATAAACATTGGCTTAGGCTAAAAACAAATAGGAAAAAGGGATATGTAACTGTACTAAATGTAGCCCTACACGTTACAAAATCTAAAAGTAGCCTAACAAAATTTGTACGGAAATATTTTAGCCTGTGTCTTTCAAATAAGATGCAATTGGAAACTCAGCTTAGCGAACTTGTAAATGTTGATGTTTGTAGTCTGTCCATCCTTTGCCCTGATTATCGCATATTCTGCAAGTGACTTCGATCAGGTCTGCTGGCTCACCTTTATAATTCGTCCTGAAACCGAAGAACTGCAGATGTTTCTTTCCCAACCCAGTCAGCCATTGTTTTTTTTTTCTGATTTAGTGCCAGGCAGACTATACTGACCACAACTACTACAAATGGTTATCTGTACCGGTGTACAGCTAAAGTAACCAAGGTGAAACATAGCAATGTCGGAAAGTTGCTAGGGAAATTACCCAAGTTGCACTGTGATTTCGATGCTAAATATCATACATAAAAACATTTACAATGCTGCCATGTGGACAGCCAATAGGGTCTTCCCCAGCATCTGAAGAGCCAGAGAAACAGTGTCAGTTCATGCTGGATGAAAGAGTGCAGGTAGCCCCAGGGCCAGGAAGCCTCCCATCCATCTAGAAGAAGTGGTCTGTCGGATTATTGATTTTCTTTTTCATGTCCTCCCTGGAGGGGACGAGGGTGTGGTCAACTCTACCACTCTGCCCCCTTTTCTGCAAGGCCACACCCCAGGTGCCCCCAACCAACTCAGACGAGGTCTCTCACATCTCCTTGGACCCTCAACTGCTCTTCAATCTTCGTACAGACCTTTTTGTCTGTCATATCATTTCCTCTCCTTCCTCCATGGTATTTTTGTTGTTGCTCTTCAGACTCTTCTGTGCACTAGGATGCTTGGAGGCCACAAAGACATCTTGGTTGTTGCTTGTTGAAGCAACACTGAGCACCAGATTGAGTCACAAGCCATTGTATTTGCAAAGTTGTCACTGTGACATCACTTCACCTACGTCATAGAAGGAAAGTCCCGTATCTTGATGATGTCATAATGGGCCTACCTAAGACCTGTTACTGATATCAATGTAATTGTTTGGATAATCTAATTTCCTCTTAGTCATGTCACTTAAAAAACAGCAATAAGAGGCTCCAATTAATAATGTAGCTTAGTTCATAACTTTATAAAAAGCCATTTACAAAAAAAGCTAAACTATTTAAAATGCTTTAATTGAGTCGAATTACAAGAGTAAGGGCAGGATGCCACTGGTAATATTAAAAACAGTAAGCCCAGAGTAAAGTACAGCAGTCTGACCATAACATGACCATTATTCAACCACAGGTAAATCAGTGGTGTGCAGCCGCGAGCTCCCCCGGCAGGACCTGAGGACCTTGTGTGAAACCCTCAGAGGAAGGAGACCATCCCCGGACGATGAGGCCACACCACATCCCCACAGAGACACTACCACACGCCACCACCACACCCATGACTCCCCCATCTCCACTCATCCCCCTGGGGAGCCCTCCAGACAGCACCACCCAGAGGAGGACCAGACCCTAGCAGAGCCTGAGGCCCAGGATGAGAGGGGATGGGACAGGGTGCCTGACGAGGCCTACGACCTGCTGGATAGACTGCTGGACCTGAATCCAGCCAAACGCATCACAGCTACACAGGCACTGCAGCATCCACTTTTTACTGACCTCTGAGATTACGGTTTTCACTCGTCTTTGCCAAGGAGTGTATGAATTTCAAATGTGTAGATGTGCTATTTACTTGAATTGTTCCTTGTTACCATTTAATTTATGATTGACTTGTTAAATATAAAATTGTACTTACATTCTCAGAATAAAATGTATTAAAGCACTCTTGGGAACTGATGAAGACCATTTGCACAGCATGGTTAGAAAGGCTTGAGTTTATTAACTGTCTAACAAAGATCCATCAACATGATCTAACTTAGTGGCATTTGAGTAACTAAATAAATGGCAGACAATCATTTTAAATAACTGCCATTGAGCATTTAGTCTGGTAGAGTTGAAGACTCAACATGCTTTCTTATTACAGCTATTCAAGAAGCTGGTCTTGGTGTCATGCCTGAACCTGCCATATTTAGGTAACGATGCCCCCCAAAAAAATCACATTGTCAGAATCCAAAGAAAGTTCACCAGAAACAAGTGATCCGCTTAATGACCCAATTCGCTTTTCTATCGATCACCTGTTCCCTTATCTAGGCAACAGGGAGGGAGTTCAATTATGAGGCCTCAATACAACACGGTGAAATTGTAACCCGGTTCTACTGCTGCTCAGGGTTTCTCTTTCACTTCGATGATTTCCTCTATTCTCGCCAAGACGCTCTCCATCATGTCAAACGTGTGCAGTGCCGAGTGCAGAACCTACAATGACAAATGGCAAGCATGATATTAAAAATACATTTACATACAAAGTAGGCAGAAATGTATAAATCATGCTAATTCTCAAATTACCCAACAAACAATATTTGTATACAGATGTATCGAAATGTTTTACCTGAAGCTGCATCTCTGGCGTCATGTTTGGCATCTTCTCGTTCCCTACTGTCAAAGAGCACACTGACTCCTGGATCTGGGACTCTGCTAAGACAAACAGAAGTTACTATCACATGAAGAAAACATTGATCTAAAGCCAATTCATTCCCTAAGACGCCAGGGAGCCAAAATAGACACCACAGAAGTAAACTCGGCAAAAAAAGAACTGTCCTCTCACTCAACTGCGTTTATTTTCAGCAAACTTAACTTATGTTCTTACAAATATTTACACGTTAACTGAACAAGTTCCACAGCCATGACTAACAGAAATTGAATAATGTGTCCCTGAACAAAGGGGGGGTCAAAATCAAAAGTAACAGTATCTGGTGTGGCCACCAGCTGCATTAAGTACTGCAGTGCATCTCCTCATGGACTGCACCAGATTTGCCAGTTCTTGCTGTGAGATGTTACCTCACTCTTCCACCAAGGAACCTGCAAGTCCCCAGACATTTCTTGGGGGGGAATGGCCCTAGCCCTCACCCTCCGATCCAACAGGTCCCAGATGTGCTCAATGGGATTGAGATCCGGGCTCTTCGCTGGCCATGGCAGAACACTGACATTCCTGTCTTGCAGGAAATCACGCACAGAACGAGCAATATGGCTGGTGGCATTGTCATGCTGGAGGGTCATGTCAGGATGAGCCTGCAGGAAGGGTACCACATGAGGGAAGAGGATGTCTTTCCTGTAACGTACAGCTTTGAGATTGCCTGCGATGATGCTGTGACAAACCGCCCCAGGCCATGACGGACCCTCCACCTCCAAATCGATCCCGCTCCAGAGTACAGGCCTCGGTGTAACGCTCATTCCTTTGACGATAAATGCGAATCCGACCATCACCCCCGGTGAGACAAACCATGACTTGTCAGTGAAGAGCACTTTTTGCCAGTCCTGCCTGGTCTAGCTACGGTGGGTTTGTGCCCGTAGGTGAGGTTGTTGCTGGTGATGTCAGGTGAGGACCTGCCTTACAACAGGCCTACAAGCCCTCAGTCCAGCCTCTCTCAGCCTATTGCGGACAGTCTGAGCACTGATGGAGGGATTGTGCATTCCTGGTGTAACCCGGGCAGTTGTTGCCATTCTGTACCTGTCCCGCAGGTGTGATGTCCGAATGTACCGATCCTGTGCAGGTGTTGTTACACGTGGTCTGCCACTGCGAGGACGATCAGCTGTCCGTCCTGTCTTCCTGTAGCGCTGTCTTAGGCGTCTCACAGTACGGACATGGCAATTTATTGCCCTGGCCACATCGGCAGTCCTCATGCCTCCTTGCAGCATGCCTAGGATACGTTCACGCAGATGTGCAGGGACCCTGGGCATCTTTCTTTTGGTGTTTTTCAGAGTCAGTAGAAAGGCCTCCTTAGTGTCCTAAGTTTTCATAACTGTGACCTTAATTGCCTACCGTCTGTAAGCTGTTAGTGTCTTAACGACCGTTCCACAGGTGCATGTTCATTAATTGTTTATGGTTCATTGAACAAGCATGGGAAACAGTGTAAACCCTTTACAATGAAGATATTTGGATTTTTACGAATTATCTTTGAAATACAGGGTCCTGAAAAAGGGACGTTTTTGCTGAGGTTAGGAAGAATACCAGCTGGCACTAGACGAGACTAAGTGGTTGTGTCTCACCTTTAGCATTGGTCTTCTTGCTGTTGTCTTTGGTGTTCTGGAGCTCAGCCTCGTAGTGGGCTTTGGACATGTTCAACCCCATGCGTAGTGGCTTCATGTAGTAGTCCTCAATCTTATACAGCTCAGTCCAGATCCCCGTCTGGACACCAGAGAATGATTAGTGTGTGCATTCAATTAATCCAAAGAAGACCAGGCAATAATGTAAGCATCATCAGTCATCCTCACTATATCACAATTACACTTTTTGTGTTCATAAACATTGCATGCATCCCTTCTGCAATAAAGGGAGTAGCTACCTGGTTCCTCCACGCTTTGTCTCTGATGAGTAAATAGCGCAGCAGGTTCAGAGACTCCATCACCCTGTTAGAAAGACAAAGGCGTTTAGTCTCACTACACCCTACTACTGATCACTGGGCAAAACTTGTTTGAATCGATCAATTATTGTAGTGAATATTGCCTGGATGGTGGGTGGAAAACATTGCATCTGTCAACTACTGGTAGTTGGGGTGGAGTGGACTGACCTGTCCAGGTTCTGTAGGAGGTCGGTCTCAGGACCCTGGGGGAGACACAGCACCTGACGCAGGAGAGGGAACAGGTGTGCCCCCATGAACCACTCGTTACCCTTGTCCGGCTGACGAGGAGAGATATGTACATTTACATAGGTAATATAGCACCATTGGTAAAGGTATAGTTCACTTTTTTGAAGTTTTAGCCCAAAAATTTCAAATCATTTACATTTACTAGCCATGTAAATCTGAAAAGGCACAAAACCATGAGCGCCATACCTTTAAGGCAAAGTCGATCTGTTTTTTGATGTTCTTGATGATGTAGCCCTCTACTCCAGCATGGTGACTTGTCTTCAGCATGCACCTAAAATGATATGAAAAGTTATCAGAAAAAGACTGAGCATCTTACAGAAAAGTGTCAGAACAAGAGAGCGGCCATATTGTTCTACAGGTGTGAACTTAACTGGAAGAATTTGTATTTGGCTTCCGTGTCAAATTTATCGATGCTCAATTGCAGCACTTTTAGTCCTTTAATTCTCTGTGAACAGAAAATAACATTTGACCGCTAATGTTAGTAATATATATGTGTGTTATAAATCCAACCTCCAGAGGACAAAGTAGTCATATGTATACAGGTTACTTACCAAATGTTGAATTGGACACAATGTCATGACTTTCACCAAGTTCTAAAATGTAAAGGAAGGATAAAATGTCATCGTGATTCACACAGCGAGATGGGATGAAGCAATTCCTCTCTACTGATTGATTAAACACAAGCTATCCCAAGTATTTGCGGCATTACATCAATATAGGACGTTTTGTTTTACCTGAGGGACACTGAAGAAGGATTTGAGCTCCATTAGCTGGACTGGGAGACTGTTGTCCTCAACCCTAACCAGGCTCTTTTCATACAGGTCCTTAGTAAAGGACAAACAAGCAATTAAGAGTCGTAGAAGGTCAATGAGAAAGTGTTACTTGTACATAATTGCTGGTCTTCCGACTTTTAAACAGAGGATCCTTACCAGTCCTTTCTGCAGCCTGGATTCTTCTGTTCTGGGGGGGGAAAAGAGCACAAAATATATTGTTTGGATTTAGACACAATCAAAACCAATTTTCAAGACTTTACAGAAGTCTATAAAATGCTATACTTTGTCATTTACATAAATTGGAAAAGAAAGTCAAAAGTAAATGAATATGTACCTGCTCAAGAAGAGGTTGATGTATTCCATATTACACTGAAGAACAAACACTGAGCTGAAAGAAGAAAAGAGTGTTAGGACAATCAACACTGTTTTAGCACTTACATTAAGAGCCAACCAACCCCAATACCACCGAGGCATACATTACAAATTGAATAAAAAACTTCTTAGCCAGGTGCAACAGTACTTTCAGAGTAATGTGAACTGAAAACACAGTCTTTATTCCCTACCTGAAGACTGTGGGGAAAGTATCCATGGCAATGTGCTGGACGAACAGCAGGTAGGCCAGGCTGGCAAGAGACTCTTTGGGGTAGCACACCTCTTCCTCCAGGAACCCAGGCACCTCTCTCCTCCTCAGCAGGCTGTGAGACAGTAGGTCAGGGAGGGACTCCCCGATGTCCGACAGGATGCCCTGCAAAAAAAAAAAAACACACACACAGGAGGAGCAGAGTTAACCAAAGTATAGAGAGGGTTAGCCCTTTATTAGTTAGTTACCCCTATACAGGATGAAGTTTCACCTAGTTGTATGAGAACTCAGGTAGCCTAGCGGTTAAGAGCGTTGAGTCAGTAACCGAAAGGTCGCTGGATCGAATCCCCAAGCCGACTAGGTAAAAAAATATGTTGATGTGACCTTGAGCAAGGCACTTAACTCTAATTGCTCCTGTAAGTCCAGAGCGTCTGCAAAATGACTAATGTAAACACTTAAATGGAAGTCAAATATAATCTTCATGAATAGTATAAAAAGAGCTAGCCTGTTTCCAGAGCTGTTTGTGCTATATAGCCACAACTAACAGTCTCCTATAGTCTGGTCAATGACCATATGATTTAGATATACAACACAAACAGATCAGGAACCAGGCTATAAGAGGAGCAATGGTCACAATCTGAGCAGGCATCTTACCAGAATCTCTGTGGCAAAGTTCCTGAGGGGAGATTCTGCTAGGGTTTCAGGATCCTTCAGCTGCACCTCCAGAAGAGGCTCACAAAGACTCTTCATACAGCTAGGGTGACAACACACACACACACACACTCTGTTCATGCACCTAGACACTTAATGCACCGTACTTTCACGTTGGAGCTCGGAGCCGAAGAATTTCACTGTACCCTGCAATCACACCTGCAACCCTGTACATGTGACTATTAAACAATCAGAATCCAATGCTCATCTGCTAAGCTACAGTATGATGATGTATTGTATCTGTCCCCATGTAAAAAAAAAATATATAATAATAAAACAATCCACATGTTAACAAAGCTTCCCCCATTCACTTAACCCAATAGCTCCCCAATAAAACATGTAGACCTACAACTTGAGCAGCTCAGTCCTCAGCTCATCCTCTTTGGGCGTGGGCGTCCTGCTCTGCTTGGCCTCCTCCACGAAGGGCCTGACAAAGACCAGCAGGGCCGAGCAGCAGCGGCACAGGCTGAACACGTCGTCCTCCTCCTGCTCCTTGGTCTGGGGCACGGGCAGCCTGGCCACCTGGCCCAGCAGAGTGGAGAGAGCCATGCCCACCGAGGAGGCCTTCCGGCCGCCCAGCCGCAACAACACTGAGGGGGAGGGTGGAGAGGTGGGGACAGTAAGGGAGAGGGTCAGTGTGGGGAAAAGGGTGGGAGTAGACAGGGAAATGTGAGTAGGGGTAAAGGGCATTAGGGTGAGTGAGAGAGAGAGAGTAGAGGATGTGGGTGGGAAGGCGGTAAGAGAGTGGATAGGTGATAAGGGATGTGTAGATTGAGAGAGTGGTAGCAGAGAGTAGGCATTAAGGCATTGGAAAGGGACAGGATACAGAAACTTCTTAATCGTCAAGAATGTCAAACAATATTGAAGGTTTTCCATTCAGCCACTACAGAAAGGTGTTCCTCACCTTTCTGTAGTGGCTGCAGCAGGAGGATGACGGTCTCTGCGATAGAGTCAGGGTGGGCCTCCTCAACCTGCTCCAGCAAGCCAACCAGTAGCTCCTTGGGACTGCAAACCTGACCAATCACACACAAGGTTTTTTTTTTTTTTTTTTTTGTCTCAATGCACTTCCGTGTCTGGACATGCAAACATGTAGCCTAATCTCAGATCTGTTTGTAATATCTTGCCAACTCCTATGGTGATCTGGGGCCAGACTAGCAAACATTTACATTTTATAACCAAAACAACAATATGGCTGCGTTTAGACAGGCAGCCCATTTCAATCAGATCAGCTCGGAAGAAGGGCTTATGTGTAAAGTTCTGATATGATTGGTCAAAACGCAGAGTATTAGACCTTTGTAATAACGTATAATAATTAGAACATGTAAACAGACCTCCAGCAGGTGTGTGAGGATGGCGAGGCAGTGAGGAAGATTATTTTCCTCCTTCTTCAGCAGAATCTGAACCAGAGGACCCAGCAGGTTCCAGCCCATACATCTCACTATGTTCTACAGAAAAACAGGGGGAGAAGTAGTATTACTTCACTATGTAATAACTAACATATGCCATAATTATGACCCAGAGGTTTTCCTGGTCAGATCATGTGGTTCGGAAAACCTCAGGTTCCAACCATACATCCCTATAAAGTATATATATAGGCTACTTTAAGAGAGAGAGCCTTTCAGCTGAGAAGCAGCACACCACATCCAAATGACCATCTGTTGATGTCCAAGGCACTTCACCCTAATTTGCTCCAGGGGCGCCATACTACTATGACTGACCCTGTAAAACAGCACAGCGAGCGACTCTTTTTCAACACATTTCACTGCACCTATCCAGTGTATGTGATAATACAACTTGTATTTATTTTTTACTAAACAGTTGGTATAGATGTCTGGTTCAATCTTTAGTTCACCTTATTTTCCTCATCTACGACGATACTCAGAACCTGAGCACTCTCTCCATCCTCTATACAGGTACGTCCAGCTATCTGGAACACGGAATAATCCTCAGTCGTATAGTTGTCATCCTGGATGGCTTGCTGCATGAGAAAGGGGTAGAGAAAAAGAGAGAGAGAGGGAGATGGAAAGGGGGGTTGGTAGGTCTGTCCTTTACTAACCTCGTCCCCAAGCTACTGCGCACAAGCTATACGAAGCATCTGAGCTTTGGGAGGACGTCTGGGTGAGCGGAGACCAGCTTTGGGAGGAAGTCTGGGTGAGCGGAGACCAGCTTGGGGAGGGCGTCTGGGTGAGCGAGACCAGCTTGGGGAGGGCGTCTGGGTGAGCGAGACCAGCTTGGGGAGGGCGTCTGGGTGAGCGAGACCAGCTTGGGGAGGACGTCTGGGTGAGCGGAGACCAGCTTGGGGAGGGCGTCTGGGTGAGCGGAGACCAGCTTGGGGAGGGCGTCTGGGTGAGCGAGACCAGCTTTGGGAGGACGTCTGGTGAGCGGAGACCAGCTTGGGGAGGACGTCTGGGTGAGCGGAGACCAGCTTGGGGAGGACGTCTGGGTGAGCGGAGACCAGCTTGGGGAGGAAGTCTGGGTGAGCGGAGACCAGCTTGGGGAGGACGTCTGGTGAGCGGAGACCAGCTTGGGGAGGAAGTCTGGGTGAGCGGAGACCAGCTTGGGGAGGACGTCTGGGTGAGCGGAGACCAGCTTGGGGAGGACGTCTGGGTGAGCGGAGACCAGCTTGGGGAGGACGTCTGGGTGAGCGGAGACCAGCTTGGGGAGGACGTCTGGGTGAGCGAGACCAGCTTGGGGAGGACGTCTGGGTGAGCGAGACCAGCTTGGGGAGGGCGTCTGGGTGAGCGAGACCAGCTTGGGGAGGACGTCTGGGTGAGCGAGACCAGCTTGGGGAGGACGTCTGGGTGAGCGAGACCAGCTTGGGGAGGACGTCTGGTGAGCGAGACCAGCTTGGGGAGGACGTCTGGGTGAGCGAGACCAGCTTGGGGAGGACGTCTGGGTGAGCGAGACCAGCTTGGGGAGGACGTCTGGTGAGCGAGACCAGCCATAACACAATGCTCTGGTGAACTCAGTTGCCATAGGACACGTGTCAAACTCATTCCATGCAGGGCTGAGTGTCTGTGTGTTTTTGCTCCTCCCTTGTACTTGATTGATACATTAAGGTCACTAATTAATTTGGTACTCCCCTCACCTGGTTGTCTAGGTCTTAATTGAAAGGAAAAAACGAAAACCAGCAGACACTAAGCCCTAAATGGAATTTTACACCCCTGCCTTATGTGGACTCTTATGACTTACACATCTCTGGACGATATCACTCAGTTGTTCTAGAGCCATCCTCGTTGTCTCGGCTGTACTCCAACAGAGGGTATCTCTTCACTAAACACTCCTGTGAGGGAAAAAAATGTGTGTTCAGTAATACGGGTTATTAAACAACACGTTTCGAATGCAGTCATCACAGTTTTGTTTTATGTATGAAACCGTGGCACACAAAACAGAGAGTCAAGGCAAAGTAGGACTATTTAGTAAGCATCAGTTGATTTGCTGTGAGTGAGTGGCACACATAATGGATGTAATGTCAGAAATGTATCTTGGTTTTACTCCATCATTAGTGATTTGATAATGATGATCAAATCACTTCATTATTGTGGCTGCCTTGCCTTGAGGCGAGAAATCGAGGCAACAATAGATCCTAAGTGTAATCGTTTCATAAAGCTACATAGGATAAGAATTTAAGGGCATAGTTAAAGTATTAATCGGTTTAATTAATGAGAGGAATTGCTACTTACATGTCAATTATCGGAGACACTGTCAGTCGCGTGGATTCGGAAGTGTTTCGGCTGCGTTGACCCTGATGAATTTCCGTAGATTTAATACGTCACAGGTCAAAGTTGAAATTAGCACAAAACATTGGACCAGCATGAAGAAGGAGCAATGAAAAAGGGTTTGTTTTTATAAGACATCATCAGACCGGTATTAACATTGTGTTTGGATATTGTTGGGTCTCTGTAGGTCCTCAAAAAGTAATGAAAACGGAGATATCATTCTTGCAGCTACAGTTGTGTTTACATATAGTTAGCCAACATGTTTCATAGCTAACCATAGAACGTTAGCCTTTAATATTTAATTACAGTATAGGTTACAGCTAACTTCCTTATTACGTTCTGTCATGAGCACGGACACCTAATTTCACTTATTTGACAGATGGGGAAAGTGTCAAAGCACAGACCTCTGCAGAGGAAGCAAGAAGTTATTTTCACCCCCCTGCTTGCATCAATGTTCCCCATATGTGGAGGTTGAAAACGTTCTGATATTTGGATGAATTTTCTTACCAATGTTGTTAGTCTCACGTTTGTGGCTAGTGTTTTTCTGGTGCTTATGTGTGTATAACCCTGCCACCCAGGAGAGAGGCAGTGAGGGAGACCCTGAGAGAGAAACTGGACCTGGAGAAGAGACCTGTGCAGGTGGTGGAGTGTCTCTTGGAGGATAGCGTAGTGGAGGACTTCCTGGTTGACTGTGTGAGTACCATAGAGATTGAGGTCTACAAATACACTGATCCAAATACAAGATTGCTCTTTTTATCTGTGGCTGGTGGCTGAGATGGTGACATGCGGATTTGGAACGGTTCCACTTTTGAGTATTAGAAGAGGATCTATGACCTCATGGAAAGATTTTACAGTTACTGTCAATAGATATCAGTTGATCGAGGAGCACCACATCGCTATTTCAGGTAGTGTGCGGTATCTGTCATGTATTCATGATGTTGTCCTTGATTTGCAGGAAAGCTTGATCACTTCTGCCAATTACAAAGACAGTTGAGGAGAGATCTATTGTGAAGCTGTGTGGCTATCCTGTCTGTTCAAATAAACTGGGCTAGGTAACGTTTCATTTATTTATGAAAGTCCTCCCTTTTTTACTTGCCTTTGAGTAAATAGTGTTTTGTCAAAACCAACTTATTCTGATATTTATTTTCATAGGTCCCCACTCAACAGTTAAACATTTCCACCAACACCAATAAAGTCAATGACATTACAGAACGCAAGGTAAGTGTACAGAATCAGATATTCTGTTGTGTTATGACCAGCACCATTGAAGAACGTGACTGATATAAGACTGAAACAATGCCCTTTTCCTTACTGACCCAGTCCTTCTGCAGTAATTCTTCTACAAAGCCTCCAAGTCCTTTGAGCTGCAGATATCAAAGAGCCTTCAATGGTTGAGGCAGCACGAGAGGTAATTATGTTCCGTTTCACTTTACAATGAGTCATGGTTAACCACAGATATAGCCGTGCACAGGTAGGCCGCCATTTTCCTTTAGGTCCAGATATGACCTAAATGTTGACTCTCCTCCTCTTATGACCATGTTTTCCTCTTTTTGTTTGCAACCCCCCAGATGTAAACTTAATGAATAAAGGAGATTGGTATGTACATTCGTTTTTTATTTTACAATTTCATACAGTCTCGATTAATTGATAAGATGTGTAGCTGTCATTCAACTGTCCATTTATCGAATCCATTCATCAATCATTACGGCATAATAATTAAATAATTCACAGACTGTATACATCAAATTAAATTATAGATCCATTGATTTATTGATTGATTGGTGGCTTGACTGACTGACTTCCACCTGATTCCCTCTGTCTGTCTGTAGCGGTAGCACTGGAGAGGAGGATGTGAGGAACCTCTGTACTCTGTGGCGCCAGAGAACCCCAGACGATCCTGCACAGCCGGTCACAGCGACACAGAACAGCACTTTGTTTCCAGCGTGGTCTCCCAGCAACAGGGACCCAGGGTGCGCTGGGGAAGTCTGCTCAAGCACACCAACTAAGGGGAGGGGAGGGAACGAGGAGAGGGAGAGAAGGTCGGGAGGGAAGGACACAAAGATGCCAAAACAAACAAACAAGGCTGAAGACAAGAAGGAGGAGAATACAGAAGAATCACAGAAAGAACCAACAAAGACAATCAATGACATAGATGGACCCCAACAACACACAACAGATACAAACCACCCCAGTGAGCAGCAGCCTTTCCTGGAAGAGAGAGGCTCACCAGAGGGCCGGTCTATGGAGGATGCCGCAGCACTACTGAGCCAAGTCACAATGCAGGATAGAGATCCAGTCACGGTTACATCTTCTGTACTAACAACCCTCAGCACAATGCAGTGTACAGAATCAAGATCCAGCTCCAACCCCCAACCCTCAGTGGGACTCAACCCCAGCACAGCCTACCCAGCCGGGCCTCAGGATCAGCCAGGTGGGCATGAGCAGGAGGGGGGCCCAGGGGCTCCTCAAGGGCCACAAAACTACTCCAAAACCTGGCTCGGTCTGACTGAACTTTCTTGAAGGCCTATGGAGGACCTTCGACGAATGGTGGACTGAGGAGACTATGAAGTTCCTATATGGCCCAGACCACTTTAATAAAACAACAGTAGAAACGAAGAAGAAGGAGGAGGAAGAAGAAGAACTGGATGAAGATAACCTGGAGGATGTTGTAGAAGGGGTTGGGGATGGAGGGGACGGCGGGTCCCCAGGGGGTCCATGGAGACCCTCTGCTCCATCCCCAGACTACAACACAATACGCAGGGATACAGAGGAGCTGGAGCTGAGTGTAAGGGAGTTCTACAAAGGGGTCAGGGAAACGGGCCCTGAGACTCAGAGGTGAGTGGGGGATAAAAGTGTGGTGTAGTAACCGTCAGTGTCCAGATGGGGGCACTATGTATAAGCATTGGAGATGTTAAGCGTGATGATGACGATGGTCTTGTTTTTGAGGTTGGCTTTTACCATGAAGATGTTTTTTTTATGTCTCATCTCACTCCTTTCCCATCTACGCTCTCTCTCTTGCTTTCACGCTCTTTCTCCTGCTTTCACACACTTTCTCTCACGCTCTCTCTCCACCCCCACCCCCCCCATGCCCAGCACCTCATACAGAAACACATAACGGTTGAGAAGCTCACTAGAGGGTGTGTGTGTGTGTGTCTGTATGAAAATGCTGCTACGGTTTTCAAAGTTCAAAAAACTGTTTTATGCAATGAAAATGTGGTCACTGATGTGCTGATAGTTGACAACCATCAATATTGCAGAAGCATTGGTAAGTACTAGCTCGGTCTTATAGCTTGTTGAACTTCGCATCTCAGCAACTTAAGAAATGAAACCAAGTTCTGTGTATATGTGTGTGCATTTATATGTCCGGTTTTCCTCATCTTGGTGGTGTGAAGCCTGAGAAACATCGTGGGCTCCCTGCATCTCACAATGACTGACATCTCCAGTGACCTCAACAACCTGGTCAGGACCTTCAGGTCAGTGCCAATGTCAACTCTGAGAGTTAAAGGGCCAATCCTTAATTGAAACAATAACAAAATGCCTCCCCACCTCTGTTTTGGTCAAAAGCTGAAGGATGGGCCTGGAGAAATGTAACTCTTCTCAAATTCATAGACAGAACTATGGATGCAAGGACTGAGTGTCCTAAACTAGAGTTTCAAGCATGTTTTGAGGCAATACAGTGTTTGTTTATATTTGAAATCAAATTTTATTGGTCGCATACACATATTTAGCAGATGCTACTGAGGGTGTAGCTAAATGCTTGTTTACTAACATTGGAGTGAAACAAGCTTATATTTTGGGTTCTGATGGGGTATGACATTTAAACTAAGCTAATAATGCAATTTATAAGTTATATTCTTCAAGAATCAATGGGTATGTATGGTTAATTTATAAGTCCAAAAATGGATCTATTACACTGCAGATTGCTGTTTTAACACACCATTTCCTACAAAAACATCCAATACTGTGTCTGGGAGAGAAATTGGACATTTTACACTCTTATTTCAGTCAGTATTTATATGGTCCCGTAGTTATAAACCGTCTTATCTGAAGTGCTGATCTAGAATCAGTATTGGCTTTTTGATCATAGTGAATAAGATTACATGGACGGGAGACGAGGACACACATGATCGTAGATCAGAACTACTACTCTGAGACACTATGAATACATGCTCTGGTATTTATGGAGAAGTTATGTGGCGACAAGGCTTCAACGAACTGAGTGAACTTTTCAGGGTAGCCCCAAACTGCCAGAGGTGAACTCTGTTCCTGTCATGGGCACTAGCTGGGCTGTGATTGGCTGATTGAGGTGCAGTCAACAGGAAGTAGTGATTGGCAGAGTGCTATTGACTTCCTGTAGCTCTGATTTAATAGCGAGGCACTTGAGTCACACCTTCAGCGAGAGGCCTGTTTCCAGGAATTCTCTGCTACTACTAAGGCCTACTGGAACAGCACCCAGAGCTTACACTGCAAACTGTCAAATAAACACCTATAATTGTTGAATCTATATGATGAGGTGTCTCTGATATGGTTGGACATTAGGCTAATATGATTTTGAGATTTTCAGTGCCAAGTTGAAGTAAAGGACAGAGACTGTTGTGTTTTTTCTTTCATGGAAAATCAGTGATGTCAGGCCTGGTGGCAGTGTGATGTCAGGCCTGGTGGCAGTGTGATGTCAGGCCTGGTGGCAGTGTGATGTCAGGCCTGGTGGCAGTGTGATGTCAGGCCTGGTGGCAGTGTGATGTCAGGCCTGGTGGCAGTGTGATGTCAGGCCTGGTGGCAGTGTGATGTCAGGCCTGGTGGCAGTGTGATGTCAGGCCTGGTGGCAGTGTGATGTCAGGCCTGGTGGCAGTGTGATGTCAGGCCTGGTGGCAGTGCGATGTCGGTACTAATTTGTCTCAGCTTCTCAAGACCTGTGCCATTTTTTTACTATACAGTCTTTTTTTTTCCATGGCAGGTTCACAAACACCAACATCATTCACAAAGGCCCAGAGGGGACCATGATCGTTATGGTGCTCCTCTATCTGTGTGTGTGTGTGTGTGTGTGTGTGTGTGTGTGTGTGTGTGTGTGTGTGTGTGTGTGTGTGTGTGTGTGTGTGTGTGTGTGTGTGTGTGTGTGTGTGTGTGTGTGTGTGTGTGTGTGTGTGTGTGTGTGTGTGTGTGTGTGTGTGTGTCATGTGCTGTTGCAGGAACAGCTGGAGAGCCTGTGCCTCAGTAGGATCCGTCAGGGATCAGCAGAGGAAATCAGGGAGCATTGTTTTACCTGGGGGAACACCCTCTCAACAAACTTAACCTAGTGATTTATCTCTACTTGTGTGTATCCAGGGTGCACTGCAGTGTGTGTGTTCTTTTGGATGCTCTCTTTGGTACATTTTAAACATCACAAAAGTGAATACCAACCTGTTAAAACTCATGATTTCATTAAGATATGCATAGAATTAGAATTTGTATATTCATTATTATGAAAAACGCATACACATAACCACAGGCTCAGCAATTCAAAGGTTTCCTTGTGTTTTATGTTGCCCTGTGAAATATACAGTGTGGTGTGTGTGTGTGTGGCATCTCCAATCTGCATTGTGTGCTTGCCCTTGCATTGTTTGACCTGTGCCAGATGGCGTGTGTGGTGTGTGTGCGCACTACTTCCCCAGGCAGGTCGGTGGCAGGGCGTGAGCCTAGCAGGCGCTGTGTGGGACAGTTCCGTGCTGCTCCCGTCTGTGTACACACAGACGCCTCTCGGCCTTATCTCCTCCACCTGATTACCCCCCCAACCCTAACCCTCTGTAGATCCGTGATGCAGCAGCCAGGGACGACACACACACGCCCTGGGAAACATTCCATTCGGTCCCTAACTGATCCACTGTGTACACCACCCCAGAGAGGAGACCAGGGACATAACTTCAGCTCTGATTTATAGCTGTCTAAATAAATGGGAGATGACGCTTTCTTGAGTTGATATCACCTTATCTAGGCTACAGATGTTGTTTTCATCCAATCTGATAAGTAGATAGTAAAGAACATGCCTTATTGAGTGAGGTGCTCAACAAATAATTGAAAGTTGTACCTGGCTGTTGGCTGCAGTATGGTTTCAACTAAATCAAAATGTCTCGTATTTAGTCAGGCTCATAATGATGTTTATTATAAGAAATTATAAATGAGTCTTATGACAAGTCTTACATTGCATTATAAGCACATCATAAAGCATACATACTTATCTGAAGTGTTATCCATTATTTTTATACTTACTAACAATATATCTGCAGGACCATAGAACAGTACCAAGCCATTAGCATTTCAGTCAACTATCCAACTATCCATCTCATGAATCATTTGCAGTTGAGGCCTACCTACTGCATGGCAGCTGTGTAATTAGTCGGGCCTCTGTTGTTGTGGTTAGGTGAATCGTGTGAATAATGGATGGGCCTCATGCAACACTAGACCCAGGTAGCAGCTTCGCTCCAGGAGACATATACACACTGCTCCTGTATCCCTAAAACATATTTACCAGCCCTCTGGTTAGCCTATTTCCGAGATACTTTTCCCATCACCAAAGGCACATATATAATCTGGAATGCCTTACTCATCCCTACTGGCTAAACAAAATAAAGTGTGCCCTTAAACACACAGCCTTGTAGTCTTTACAAACATGTGCATTGTGCTGCTGAGGAGATTAGTCATATTGCCACCCAGAAATCATATACATATTTACTATAGATGCCTGAGGAGATCTACATGTCACGTTGGGGGCGATGAAACAACAGAAGCACGTTCATTTTCAATGACAGAAGCGAAGTGGGCTCGGGTACCGTTGGGCAATAAGAACGTGGGCGAGGGACTTGAAAAGGGCGGGACCAAAGTTGGGGAATGTGGAACTTTATGCAAATACTCCGCGACATCTCGTTACTGTTGGCCAATCGAAGCTCACTAGTTTCCAGACCCTTCTGGATTGTCTGTTGATACCTAGCACTATCTAGTCTGCTTGCTAGCACCAAAGGTAATTTACTATTGAGCCGACAGATGTATCATTTATGGAATGCGGTCTCAGCAAACGTGGGAACATTGCCTTTAATGTTTTTATTATTTAACATTTATTTAACTAGGCAAGTCGGTTAAGAACAAATTATTATTTACAATGACGGCCTAACCCGGACGACGCTGGGCCAATTGTGTGCCGCCCTATGGGACTCCCAATCACGGCCAGTTGTGATACAGCCTGGACTCGAACCACGGTCTGTAGTGACGGCTCTAGACCGCTGCGCCACTCGAGAGCTTATCAGACCTTACTTTAAAGTAATTTGCCTTGTTGCAAAAGGTGACCCATCACTTTAGAGTGGATTGCAGTCAAGAAGATTCAGTTGAAACTTAGACCGCTGCGCCACTCGGGAGCCCAAAGGGTGCATAGCCGACAAGGTGCGATCTGATAGAATCCAGAGAGGAATCCTATGACGCAAGCTAGATCTACTCAGGGTTTTCTAAAGCTAATCAGCTTCAGTTAGCTTCGCATTTCATCTGGCTTCGTCCGTACTATGACGGTGGATATTGCTCGTCCGCCTGCTGCTAACTCTAGCAGGCTTGTAACTGCGCGTGCATGTAGCACATGGCTAGTCGGACGACAAACTCTTCAGTGACTTAATACTGAAACGTCAATATATGGGCGAGTCAGTGCCACATTTTCATTTGTGCTGAAATCAAAATTAAAGAATCCTTCTCTTGCAAATTCAGCAAGCTTTGGCGTGAAATAGTATTTTCGAAGTGCCTTCTGTATTTTATTATTGTTAATGCCGACCTTGGTTTGCTTTGGTTTGCTTATCAATGCACAAACACCTTTCCCCCACTCTGGTCATACAAAAGTGTTACTGTGCGTGAAGTTTAAAATGCTTTCTGTCATTACTAAATGGGTAATGTGATATATTTTAACATTATTATTTTTTAACACAGACATTTTAATAAAATATTTAATCAGTTGTCTTCCTCAAATGAAGGAGGGAATCTGATTTCATTGGTCCTCAACTCGTGGCTCAGTCATTTAATTCAGGGTATGTGGCATTAGCCGTGAGTTGCTCTTCCCCAGAGCAGGTTATAGTTCTGATGGATTCGTTTATCATATAAATTTACCAGGCTAAAAGGTGAGCCACTTTTGAATGACCGGTTATCCCGAGTTGAACTCAAGAGTTGACCAAAGTTACCTCGCTAACTCCTCAAACCTGCTTTGTAGGATAACCCAACCCTTGGTTTTTCCTGACCATGTTGTGTTTGTGTGTTGCAGGTTATCAGAGGTGTCCCCGGTGTACAGGAGGCCCTGAAGAGCCCGACCTCAGTCAAATACCTCTCTATTCTGATGCAGCAGCTGTCACTTCAGGACCTACAGAGCCTAGTCTAGCTACTCAAAACCATCCAGTCTCCTCTACTATATACTACTTTCTTTACTGTTACAGCCAAATCTTTACATGTTTCCTATCAGAACGGCAAGGGCTGGAGGTATCGCTCTTCTGATAGATACATCATTGATTGACTTTTATTTGAAATCAATATTGGAGAACCTTGCCTTGCCTTTTTTTGTATTACTTTGGTTTGGTTGATTTTTCAGTTTTATTGATACAACTATTGAGAATTAAGAGAAATTACTTTTCATCTTCTCTCAGGATATGGACAGTGCTTGTTGAGGCTTTAGTGCTCTGAAATGAAGACTGAAATTTCCAAGAAAATTGTGCAGACATACTGTATCATCGAATAGGCTTGTTATTACACAGGAATTGTTGAACAGGTGCATAGTTTACACACATTCTGGCAGCTTCATGGTGGAAATGTATAGTCTTATTATGCCTCTCCTAATTTTCAAACAAACACTGATATACTGAATCTGATGATACTGTAAATGTCTAAATCAAATCTTCAAAGTTACAAGCCTCCAATGTTTAATCCCATGCTTCTATACAACCAAATAAATCACACTCAGGTTTTCCACTGTGTATAAAAATGTCATGTGATCGACTATATTGCCATACTGGAAGAGAATGGTGCAATAAATGTGTCGCTGTTTATCCCAGCTTCCTTCACAGGAAGTTTATGGTGTTGTAATCTCATTTGTTCCAAGTGTGACAAGAAAGTTATGTCTGAAAATATTTGTTTTGGACCAGGTGGCTCGCGCGACTAGAAACATTATCTGAGGAGCATTTTGGAGGGGATAGAAATATTTTATCGGGATTTATGTATATATTGTGTATTTTATTATTCAAACATTTTAGGATGATACGGTTACAGATATAACCTTAGTATATTATTTCTAAAGCTTTTCGCTGAAGCCAATAACATTTTTTGTTGGTGCGAGTTTTCATTTTTTCCTTGTTCATTTAAACATTTGTGGAATTAAAATATTGTGCAATGGAATTGTGTCGAAATTGTAAAAGCCTATAGGGTGAATTCAGAAAGTAGAACATCATATAAACTGGGGCAGCTTAATCCTGAAGCATATATTTATTGGTCTGACAAGAGAAAATCTAAATTATTGTTATGCCACGTTCAAAACAACTTGGAACTCGGAAATCTCCGACATCAGTGCGTTCAAGACAACTGGGAACTTGGGAAAAAACGTTTTGAAGGGTCATCCAACCCGGAATTCCAAGTCAGAGACTCTGGCATATTTCTAGAGCTCTGACTTTCGACCTGAAGATCACTGATGCCTCGTTTTTTTCTTAGTTCCCAGTTGTCTTGAAAGCACCAACACTAATGCCACGTTCACATGTTACTAGGAAACTCGGAAATGTCACACTTGCCAACATGGTTGTAGTTATGCACGAGCCATGTTCAACTAGTTAGTAAAGCGGACATTTCTGAGTTTCCTAGTTCCGATTAGTTTAGTTGCACAAGTAGGAAGACAGTTTGTAACCGTAAACAAATGCCCTTGCAGAGAAACCAACCACATGACAAAAATCACATAATTTCGTTGGTGTGACATCACAGAGGGGCCAGATGCCACGTTCAAAACAACTGGGTACTAGGCCGAAATCTCCGACTTCAGTGAATTCACATCAACTGGGAACTCCCGAAAGAAAACTTGCTCTGAGTTGGGAAAATCGTTTTGAACAGTGATTCAACTCGGAATTCCAAGTCAGGAAATCACACCTCTTTCTAGATATCCGATCTGGACGTCGTGATTTGACCTCGTTTTTTCTCTGAGTTCCCAGTTGTCTTGAAAGCACCAAGAGCAAGCTTCAAACAGGAAGTTCACCTTGCAATGCACAGTAATATCAGTGACATATAGCTTTTTTCTGTTAAGGTCATACAACTCATAATGAACAGTGTCAAGTTGTGATGTAAATGTGCATACTACTGGTGCTTCAAAATAAAAAATTGAAAAAGTTGCCAAAATTATGTTTACATTTTGTAATTCAGCACTTTTTTGTTGTCCCGCTTTACTAAACATAGCTAGCTAAAGTAGGACATTCTTCTAGGCTTTTCCAATGGAGGAAAGATCCAGTTTACATTAGGGAACACCTGTACTTAGGTTAGGCACGGTTCTGGTTCTTCTAGTACTATACCTTGTTCATTTTTTCTTGTAGTATTGTTATTAGTACTGTTATTTTTACTGTTATTAGTACTGTTATTTGAATGAATTCAGAAAAAAATACACTTTTTATCTATCCAACATATACAACACATGATACATTTCTGAAATTCTCAGATGTTTCCTAGTCACACAACATTGAATTGAATTGTTTTTTGGGTACAAGTAGGACTGTAATAATGGTGTCCCAGTTTATCTAACCTGCTGTCTACCAAATGAGAACTGAAAATAGGGTTTTGACTCAGTGTGCACAAATGGGTGTGCTGCCTTCTGTGATAAAATGTGTGTTTGTGCGTGATTATGAAACATTTTGGAGAGATGTCTGAAGAGGTTACAGGAAACTGAAGTTTGCCCGATTACTCTTCCCATTCCGAATTCAACCTACTGTATCAATTCACTCACTTCACTGACAACAATTAAATTCACTGACAACAATTTTGGATGAAGGACTATTATTATTATTATTATATATATATATATTTGAACATGTTTGGTTTAGATGTCTTCACTTATTAGCCTATCATTGTTTTTTACAAAAGACAAGGGAACATTTAAAATGCATATTCAGACAAAGGAGCATAAATTCTCCTTTCCTCACCATGGATTCTGTATACACAGCAGATTATAAAGCGACCGTGTTGGATAATTAAAGGCGTTAATTAATTAAACAGGCATTAATATTAAAATGTTCCGATAAATAGACTACTAAGCTATAGCATATAGAAGTTAACTAGCCGGTTTCTTCTCGAGAAGAAAACAAATAGGCTAGGCTAAAACGAATTATGCGCAAATACAATCCTTGTGGATCACAACCAAAACTTTTAAATCCTGTATTTTTGTGTTGTGTGAAATGATATTCAGAATTTGGCCTGTAGCTAATGAAAATCTATAGGCCTATTTAATAAATACATGTTTAATTTTCAAAACAAGAATATGAAGAATGAAAACAATTAGGCATATAGCCAAGCAATGATAGAATAACATAAACGTATTTTGAAAGGGACATATTTACGCTACATGTATTAAAATAATACAATTCTCCAGCACAGTTTTTCGGTGTTGACAGTTTTTCATTTCAATCCATGTTGTGTTTCCTTGTGCCTCCTCAGATCCACTTTCCTTTGGAATCCTTTGCCGCAGAGGTCGCAGCCGAACGGTTTGAAGCCTGTGTGCTTGCGGCTGTGCGTGATGAGGTTGGAGCTCTGACTGAAGGCCTTCCCGCATACCTGGCACTTGTGCGGCTTCTCACCTGATAATGTAAACAAGTTGCATTATGAAAGTGTCATTTTGAGCTCTCCATATCTGCTGTGATTGTTCTCGTGCCTAATTGTCTGACTTTTAGAAGCATAATATGCATACCCACTGGGCACCGACGTCAATTCAAGGTCTATTCCACGTTGGTTTAACGTAATTTAATTGAACTGACCCAGAGGGAAAAGTTTATTTTTGTTTGGTTGACACTTTCAAATAACAGGCGTTTGTAAAATATTTTATATAATATTTTAAAATCATTAACTTATCTTTTGTGGTGGATGCGGGATCTCTCACCTGTGTGGATAAAGGTGTGTTTCTTCATGTCGGACTTCTGATGGAATCTCTTCCCGCAGTACTGACAAGGGTAGGGCCGCGTGTCGGAGTGGATAAGCAAGTGCGTGGACAGCGTGGATGAGCGCTTGAAGCTTTTGTCACATATTTTACAGTTGAAGCTCCTCTCCTGTGAACCAGGTAAGATGTGAGTGCATGTGACATGCACCTTTTTATTTCATCCATTGCGTTTGTCGTTTACGCATGCATAACACGTGGTATTGAATCCCAATAGGCATAGGAGAAAGTAGGCCTAAAGGTCCAAATATTAAGTGACATAGGCATTTGGGCCTTACCTGTGAGTGAACGCCCTTGTGTTGTTCGAGGCTCACTGCGTGCCCAAACGTTTTCCCACACAATCCACAGGCAAAGGGGCGAGTTCCGCTATGCGACCGACGAACGTGAACCTCTAACCCGTGCGGCGTCGAGAATACCTTTAGGAAAGGATGAAAGAGATGTTATTATGTGTTAATAAGTGACAATCACCCAATTGAAACCGAACAATTGTTTATCGTTGCCATACGTTGTGATAGAGGAGTGTGGTCCACCTTGCAACACTTGATGCACTTGTACGATCCACTTGGTTCTAGACGGGAACAGATGAGATCGGATTCAGACTTGATTTCAGAGGCCTTGGTCTTCAGCTTGAGGTCCGAATATAACTGGTCGGCGTCCCGCATTCTATAGGTAGGGAACACCGTAGACCCAAAGTCCCTGTAAAATCCAGTGTGTGGGCCCCTCTGTGCGTAAATGAGGGAGTTGGTGGCACCATCCTCGGATCCATAGAGGCCCATCTGTATGTCGGGCTCCAGGGTTGTGGGGAGATTGTGTTGATATGTTCGCTGCACAAGGTGCCTGAGCTCGGAGCCAGAGTAGGTAATCCATGGGTAAGGGCGAAATGGAATGGCGAAAGGGTGAGCGTCGTCTGCTGACGGAGTGAAACATTGTTCCGAATCTGGAAAACATTTGGACTATGAGTCGTCACGTTTCCAAATACTATTTACAAAAATAGGTAATAGTTATTAAATAATACACCCTTTAATATTCTGGTAACCTATATTGAAGGATAAAAGTGCTAAAATATGAAAAGCAGAGGGACAGCCTCAAATAACCATGTTTGGAGATGCAGTGCGCATATGCGTAATGATGACATCACAACAAACTATAAACACAAACCTGGTGATGCAGATGGAGATGGAGGGCGCCAGTAGTCGTCATAGTCCGAGAAGCGGTCGCACACGCTGCCCTCGCAGCTCAGCGGGTAGATGGGGGAGTGGTCAGCCGTGTGCACCAGACGGGATTCGGGGGAGAGGTTAGGAGCAACCTGCGCGTCACAGTTCCCCTCAAACTCAACCTGCAATTTGCTTTCTATAGCCATAGAGAAAGAGAGCAAGGACTGGCACTTAATTCAAGCTCATAATATTCGTCACAGTTTTATATTTTATTTGTGAATTCTAAAAAGTAAACATAAAACATTCCACGCGTATTTAGAGAAATTTGAATCGTATCCATATCCAAACAGACTTGTGTGTAACGTGCATAATGTATTACAATTAAGTCCAGGCCTAGGCATGACATACATTGAGACCAGTATCACATATAGACATACCTGCGCATATATGGGCTAAAATAGTATCCATTCTAATGTAGTCATCATCCAGGTATCGTGGTTGGTGGTAGCTATGTGCTCGTTTACTCTTCACCAAAAATGACCTCGGCATGGTTATTCTCTGCTGTGTGACTGTCAAGATCCCTGGGCACTTGTGATGAAATCCTCTTCGTCCACACGGACCTATTTTATCTCTGGAAAGATTTGAATACCATTGGTTGACAGGTTCATCCAGCATAGGGATTTTTTGGCAGGAGATGAAGCATGCGCATTGCCCAAAGGCACCTGCGCGTTCACCAGGTGTTGTGAGACAGGTGGCCAGAGGAACTACTGCCCTCCACGGTCTACGGAGTGTGTGATTGAATACCACAACTTATCATATTTCAAAAAGGTCATTAAGAGGCCATAGTAGTTGTTTCCTTTCATGACAGGTAATATTTGAGTTTGTTCAGAATCAGATGACAGAATATAATTTGTTACAGTGATTGGTTTTAACGTGTGTGCATTGGGTTTAAATGGACATAATCTTATTGGAATTTCTTTGATTATGATGTGGAGTCTTTAGAATATTTGTCGATTTAAAGTCGTAACCCTCCCTTCATTAATGGCTTATGCAACTAGGCCCATGTCAATGTAAACGGATCCTGCGGTACCTTCTCAGAGCTCACCCACCGGCAATGATATCCCATTAATGACGCATGCACGGCAAGGTGACTAGCCCTCTCCATGCAACCGTCTCCAAGTGCGGACCTGAGGTATCCCTTACTGACCCGCCGTCAGTTAACATGCTGGTTAATTAACCTGTATAGACCCAATAACTTCTTCCAAATGTATCTTATCCAAATGCGTAATGCAAAAGCATGTCAAGGCTCTATTATTGTATCAGTACCCACTGGGCACACTGGTTTAATCAACCTTGTTTCCAGGTCATTTCAATGAAATTACGTTGAACCAACGTTGAATAGACGTCGAATAGACGTCTGTGCCCAGGGGTAGGCTCGCCTTTGATTTAAAAAAGTTGGAGTGAACTGAGATGCTGTCATTTAGCCTATTCCAGAAATCACTAAGCTTCAAATTAAATCATTGCGAGGATTTTCGTGTTCAAGGTTGGTGTTCGAAGTTGTCTGAAAGCAAAGTGATATCGATTTCTGGATGGTGTGGGAAAGAACGTTGTTAGTTGAACCTGCAAGTACAACTTGAGATAAGCAAAGTTGGAACACATGCTCGATACTCATAGCCAAAGTTGCTTACCCGTGCTTATTATTTTTTTACAGAGCCTTTTGATTAACAACTAACACCTCCAACACATTGCAACTGTAAGTAATTGATAAATCACTTGACATCTGAAGTATTTCCCCCCCCAAAAAAGTATTTAATTCTTTACCTTAAAACATTTGACACTCTATCAACCACACATAGAAGCATTAACATTTAGTCTACATTATTAAAATTGTCAAGAAACAAAACTGTTTCAGTTACAATTTTTGTTATTTCAGTCTAATGCATTGAGACCTACCCGTACACGGTGTCCACATGCGTAATAGGCGCAACTTGCAGCGTCCCTCCTCTCTCATCTGAACACAGCGGCTGTGCGGCTGTCATGACCTTTAAACAGCTGACAACTTCCTGAACTTCAGATTTTTTTTGCACAACTTTCAGTAAATAGACAGTGATTAGGCCTGATCGCTAATGACATAAAGGGCTATTCTTATCATTTGTACGCCTATTTCAATTGTTCTACCTTGTTTGACAATCAAGTCATATGAAATGACTTCAACCAATTTGATTTGATGTTATAACAAAGTTATACCTCCTCAAACATTAATAACACAACACCCAATGAATCATAACAAAAAAAATCCCACAGACAACTCATGTTCCAAAGCAGCTTTTTCATATCCCAATTTTACTCTGTCTATTTACAGCTCAAGGTAGGGCTGTGAGTTTGTAATGATGTTTCCAATATTAGACCTATGGGTTATGGGCTGGCTAGACTTATCCTTAGTCGTGACAGTGCCAATGCCCACACAGAAGCTGTGTAATTTCAGAAAGATCCTAAACATTCCTTTAAATGGATCTCGTAACCATTCATTATCTGAACTATTTGTGTATTGAACTGACCAGGCATCTTGACTGACATGAATAGCCCATTGTTGTCTTCTCTCCTGGTTTTCACTTTCCTGCAGGTGGAAGTTCACTGGAATAGAGGGCCTCCACCCTTAAAGCCAGACGGACTGTCACTGGATGGAGTTCACTGGAATAGAGGGCCTCCACCCTTAAAGCCAGACGGACTGTCACTGGATGGAGTTCACTGGAATAGAGGGCCTCCACCCTTAAAGCCAGACAGACTGTCACTGGATGGAGTTCACTGGAATAGAGGGCCTCCACCCTTAAAGCCAGACGGACTGTCACTGGATGGAGTTCACTGGAATAGAGGGCCTCCACCCTTAAAGCCAGACGGACTGTCACTGGATGGAGTTCACTGGAATAGAGGGCCTCCACCCTTAAAGCCAGACGGACTGTCACTGGATGGAGTTCACTGGAATAGAGGGCCTCCACCCTGAAAGTCAGACAGACTGTCACTGGATGGAGTTCACTGGAATAGAGGGCCTCCACCCTGAAAGTCAGACAGACTGTCACTGGATGGGGTTTTTCATTTATTGTTTAAATGTAACCTTTATTTAACTAGGCAAGTCAGTAAATAACAAATTATTATTTACAATGACAGCCGGTGAACCGTGGGTTAACTGCCTTGTTCAGGGGCAGAACAACAGATTTTTACCTTGTCAGCTCGAAGATTCGATCCAGTATCTTTTTGGTGACTGGCCCAACGCTTTAACCACTAGGCTATCTTCCATTCACTGGAATAGAGGGCCTCCACCCTTAAAACCAGACAGACTGTCACTGGATGGAGTTCACTGGAATAGAAGGCCTCCAACCTGAAAGCCAGACGTACTGTCACTTGATGCACACATGCCTACTCTTACACACAGGGCAGGGCATAGTGGCCTTCATTGTTTCTCTTTATGGATTTGATATCAGATCTGGGTTCAAATAATTGAGTTGGCTTGATTGAGCTTGCCTGGTAAAATTGAACCAATGCAATAGACCCAAGTGCAAACCTCTCCCATCTGGGACTCCATCAGACAGACTCAATCAAACACTCAGAGGATTTGAAAGATAACAAATCAAATACTATTTGAACCTGGGTCTGTGAAATCTGTATAATCTTTTGAGTTTATGTTCCCTGAAGTTTTGATCTGCATCAAGATATCTGGAGGGAAAAATCCCATTTCCATGGGACCTCAGTGGAGGATGCACCTTTATGTGCCCTTTAGGGTCTTGAGAATGAGACTGATTAGACAAATAGCTTGACATGCACAGTACTGTACAGACTTAATATGGTGTCTGAGGCACTAAGAGCATCAAGCAGACTAAGAGCATCAAGTGCATCAAGCCCAACACTCTGTCTTGTCTATAATAACGACCGTATAAGCTATTAAAAAAATGAAAAGGGGTGCAAATATCTTTGCATCCTTTTGAGCAGTCAATCACAATCACACTGCATTTAGGTAAAGGCAAAGCAGACTGACCTTGTGCAGTATTGCAGAGTGATATCTATCTGAGCAGAGCTGAAGGAATTGGAGAGTGTAAACTCAGAGCCAGAACAGGAAACCAAACACAGTGCAGAGCAGGCGCTATCAATGCTGCGGCAGGTCATCATCTCGTCAGTCATGCTTTTTTTCTCTCTCTCCTTTTCTCACCATCCAGAGACCCTGGTGGTAAACGCTACAGTCTCTCAGCCAAATATGTGATTGAAATAGCTGCAAAGAGTCGCTGTGATAACAGCTTGTGGTTTTTTTCTTTCAACTTTCTCAAACATGCTATAGAAATAAACGTGGGCTTTGACTTGCTGTCTCTGAACCACCAGTCTATATCTGCAGCTCAAGCTAATGTTCTTGAAACCATATGTGCGCAGAGAGAAAGTATGTGACTGCTGTTCCTGGAAAGTATATATAGTATTTTACCTGTGCAATGCTGTCGCTTAAACACCACAAAGTCCCTGTGAATCTTTCAGAAGACAACTCAGCAGTTCAAAAAACATGGCTGTGCAATATGTTAGTTATTTGAGGGTTGCTTTCCAGACCCCGATTAAGTCTGCTACTCCTGGACTTAAAAAATTGTGCTAAATGGAGATTCTCCATTGAAAGTGCTATTAAATCCAGGACTAGGCTTAAACTAGGTCTGGGAAACCAGCCCTGAAAGTTTAAACTGAATCTTCTTGACTGCATTCCACTCTAAAGTGATGGGTCACCTTTTGCAACAAGGCAAATTACTTTAAAGTAAGGTCTGATAAGCTCTTGAGTGGCGCAGCAGTCTAAGGAACTGCATCTCAGTGCTAGAGGCGTCACTACAGACCCAGGTTAGATTCCAGGCTGTATCACAACCGACCTTGATTAGGAGTCCTATAAGGCTGCGCACAATTGGCCCAGTCTGGTCCAGGTTAGGGTAGGCCGTCATTGTAAATAAGAATTTGTTCTTAACGGACTTGCCTCGTTAAATAAAGGTACCAAAATAAGCATACCACTGATAGACTAATCTTATGTATCTGTGGCTTTTATAAAGCCGAGCAGGTTTTCTCAGACATTATCAACAGCTCAGTGGACTGTGAGCCTCCACAGTCCATTATGTAGCTCATGTGACTCAAGCATGTTTGGATTCTTGTCAAATTTACCATAGAATATTAAGCTACACAGTGTATCAAAATAGTCTCCCCTATGTACATCAAGCAGTCAGAGGCAGATCATGGGGGTTGGAATCCAGTAAGAGTGGAGTCTGTTGTGGAGCCTCCATCAGTGTTGAGACATCTCTATAAAAACCACACCGCTATCTAATCACCTCACAAGTTCCTCTGGCCCACTCACGCAAACCACACAAACGTGAAGCGCTAAGGAAACACACACACACACACACACACACACACACACACACACACACACACACACACACACACACACACACACACACACACACACACACACACACACACACACACACACACACACACACACACACACACACACACACACACACACACACACACACACACACACACACACACACACACACACACACAAACCTTACTTTAACTTCACCCACTGCCTCCCCTCATTCAACCACAGCCCAATGGGAACAACAAGCCAAATCTGACCGAACCCCCAGCTGCCAACTGCTCCCTCCAGATAGGGCTGCAATCGAGAACACAATGCATGATTTACTGTGTCGCAGTCGAAACAAAACCACAAGACAGTTCTTCTCTCAGAGGGATAGCATCTTGTTCTCCCTTCAAATCTTGTCATCTGAACTAGTAAATCAGTGGTTATGAGGAAGAAAACCCTATAGTCCCCTTCTGTCCACACTGTGTCTCATTTCTTTTCCAACTGTCCTACACTTCTTCGGCTGTACCCATAGGAGAACCCCTTTTGGTTTCCATGTTGAACCCTCTGTGGATTGCGTTCTACCTGGAACCAAAAATGGTTCCTCAAAGGTTTCTCCTATGGGGACAGCCAAATAGCCTTTTTATGTTCCAGGTAGCACCTTTTTTTCTAAGAGTGTATGATCATAAGATTTCTTCTTCAAATCAGTGTGTATCTTTACAGTTTCTCCATCAATCAGTCATGCATGCTTCTTTTGTTTGGGTCCCCTTGTATTGTATGTTATATAAGATTATGAATTACGAAAGTCAAGAAAGTGGACCAAACAGCAACTTGAATGTACATTTTCCTTAGACTGCACAGAAAGCTAAACGATATACAGCTACTGGCCTATTTGGCTATATTTTGGCATGATTTTGTCAATAATGAAGTTCTTGAAAACACTCTCTCCTAGACTTGCTGGATGCTATAAACAGGTTACAAATCACCTCCTCAGAACAGGAGCACCTCATCAATCTGATCAACAAGACCCCTTGTTAGCAAGCCGCCAGGCCAATTTCTGGTTGTAAATCATCCAAAGTGGGCAAATACTAGGAATCTCATGGAAACAGACGTGTGCAAATCTACTCAGAGCTTCCTGGTTATTGTGCCCCTCTTCAGGAGCATGTTGGAGTTTGTTGCTGAGAGGTCAGGGTTCACAACCTCGCTCTCCGTGTTGTGTGATTTTCTGATACACTTGACAGCGGTCAGTGCAAAGAGCTTATTGATAGGTTATTGATTTACAGCTCTGTGTTAAAGAGCTATGATTCATAGTAACATTGAAGTCTTCCTGGTAGCCACTGGTTACTGTCTTCTCAGTACATTGGTAGTTTTAATCTCCCTTGTTAAATATTCATAACAGGACTGCTTCAGAGCTCATTGTTGATATTGATAAGATGTTTGACTTGTTTGGACAAAATAGACCCCTTTTTCTACTTCAACCCATATGCACGCACGCACACACACACACACACACACACACACAAATAGTAATGACCCCACTGATGTACTTTAATCGGTGTTTTGACTAGGATTGCAAAAGGAGGGTATAATATTGGAAAATGTCTCAGTTTACCAGTAAACTACCAGATTTTGATAACTTTCAAAGTTGTTTTGGAATTTTCTGAAATAACATCTAGTGGCCTTTTTGGCTATTTCGGATTATCACAGGCATCTGTAACTATCTAAATAAAATGACAAAGCTGGAAAATGTTATCCGAAATACAGTGCCTTCAGAAAGTATTCATACCCCTTGACTTATTCCACACTTGGTTTTGTTACAACCTGAATTAAAAAGGGATTGTATTTAATAGACACAGACCCCATAATGACAAAGTTTTTAGAAATGTTAGCAAATTTATTGAAAATGAAATACAGAAATGTCTAATTTACATAAGTATTCACACCCCTGAGTCAATACTTTGTAGAATCACCTTTGGCAGCGATTACTGCTGTGAGTCTTTCTGGGCAAGTCTCTAAGAGCTTTGCACACCTGAATTGTACAATATTTGTACAATATTCTTTTTAAAATTCTTCAAGATCTGTCAAGTTGGTTGTTGATAATTGCTAGACAGCAATCTTCAAGTCTTTCCATAGATTTTCAAGCCGATTTAAGACAAAACTGTAACTAGGCCACTAAGGAACATTCAATGTAGTCTTGGAAAGTAACTCTAGTATATATTTGGCGTTGTGTTTTAGCTTATTGTCCTTCTGAAAGGTGAATTTGTTTCCCAGTGTCTGTTGGAAAGCAGACTGAACCAGGTTTTCCTCTTGGATTTTGCCTGTGCTTAGCTCTATTCCGTTTATTTTATCCTAAAAAACTCCCTAGTCCTTGCCGATGACAAGCATACCCATAACACGATGCAGAAAATATGAAGAGCGGTACTCACTGATGTGTTGTGTAGGATTTGCCCCAAACATAACGCTTTGTATTCAGGAAATTAAGTTGATTTATTTGCCACATTTTTTGTAGTTTTACTTTAGTGCCTTATTGCAAACAGGATGCATGTTTTGAAATATTTTGTATTTTGTACAGGCTTCCTTCTTTTCACCTTTTTCACTGTCGTTTAAGTTAGCATTGTGGAGTAACTCTAATGTTGTTGATCCATCCTCACAGCCATTAAGGTCTTTATCTGTTTTAGTCACCATTGGCTTCATTGTGAAACCCCTGAGCGGTTTCCTTCCTTTCCGGCAACTGAGCTAGGAAGGACGCCTGTATCTTTGTAGTGACTGGGTGTATTGATACACCATCCAAAGTGTAATTAATAACTTCACCATGCTCAAACGGTTATTCAATGTCGTTTTTTTTTACCCATCTACCAATAGGTGCCCTTCTTTGTGAGGCATTGGAAAACTGCCCTAGTCTTATGGTTGAATCTGTGTTTGAAACTCACTACTCGACTGAGGGACCTTATGTGTGGGGTACAGAGATGAGGTAGTCATTGAAAAATCATGCACACAGTGAGTCCATGCAACTTATTGTGTGACTAATTAAGCAAATATTTACTCCTGAACTTTTACATTTTTTAAATGTAAGCTTTATTTAAACTAGGCAAGTCAGTTAAGAACAAATTCTTATTTACAATGACTTATTTATTCTTGCCATAACAAAAGGGTTGAATACTTATTGACTCAAGTCATTTCAGCTTTTCATTTTTAATTAATTTGTAAAAATTTCTACAAACATATTTCCACTTTGACATTATGGGGTATTGTGTGTAGGCCAGTGACACAAAATCTCAATTTAAATTCAGGCTGTAACACAACAAAATGTGGAAAAAGTCAAGGTGTGTGAATACTTTAAGGCACTGCATAAACCATCAACTTAGTGAAAACCACTAATGTTTAATATAAGCGTTTCAGCATGAAATATCCTTAAAAAATGTTTTACACTGTCACGTTCCTGACCTGTTTTCTGTTGTTTTGTATGTGTTTGATGGTCAGGGCGTGAGTTTTGGGTGGGCAGTCTATGTTTTCTGTTTCTATGTTGGTTTTGGGTTGCCTGGTATGGCTCTCAATTAGAGGCAGGTGTTTGACGTTTCCTCTGATTGAGAGTCATATTAAGGTAGGTTGTTCTCACTGTTTGTTTGTGGGTGATTGTCTCCTGTGTCAGTGTCTGTATGTTACGCCACACGGGACTGTTCCGGTTTTTGTTTGTTCGTTCGTTTTATGTAGTCTGTTTCCTGGTTCATGCGTTCTTCACGTTGTATGTAAGTTCGGGTCCAGGTCTGTCTACATTCGTTTATTTGTTTTGTAATTATTCAAGTGTTCGTCGTGTTCTTCAGTTTTGTTTATTAAAGTATCATTATGTATTCACAACCCGCTGCACGTTGGTCCAATCCTTGCTACTCCTCTTCGGATGAAGAGAAGGAGGAGGCCCGTTACAGAATCACCCACCAAACCCAGATCAAGCAGCGGGTTAACGGACAGCGCACGAAGCAGGATTTATGGTCTTGGGAGGAAATCATGGAAGGAAAAGGACCATGGGCTAAAGTTGAGGTGAATCGCCGCCCATGGGAACAGCTGGAGGCAGCTCGGAGAGCGGAGGAAACCGGAGAGAGGAACCGGCGTTATGAGGGGACGCGTCTAGCACGGAAGCCCGAAAAGCCCGCAAGTACAACCCAAAAATTTCTTGGGCGGGGGCTAAGAGGTAGTGGGTCTAGGGCAGGTAGGAGACCTGCGCCCACTTCCCAGGCTAACCGTGGAGAGCGGGAGTACGGGCAGACACCGTGTTACGCAGTAGAGCGCACGGTGTCTCCTGTACGTGTGCATAGCCCGGTGCGGGTTATTCCACCTCCCCGCACTGGTAGGGCTAGATGAAGCATTGAGCCAAGTGCCATGAAGCCGGCTCTACATATCTGGCCACCAGTACGTCTCCTTGGGCCGGCTTACATGGCACCAGCCTTACGCATGGTGTCCCCGGTTCGCCTACATAGCCCGGTGCGGGTTATTCCACCTCCCCGCACTGGTCAGGCGACGGGGAGCATACAACCAGGTAAGGTTGGGCAGGTTCAGTGCTCAAGGGAGCCAGTACGCCTACGCCTACACGGTCCGGTATTTCCGGCGCTATCTCCCCGCCCCAGCCCAGTACCACCAGTGCCTACACCACGCACCAGGCATCCGGTGCGTTTCCAGAGCCCTGTTCCTCCTTCACGCACTCTCCCTATGGTGCGTGTCTCCAGCCCAGTGCCTCCAGTTCCGGCACCACGCACTAAGCCACCTGTGTGTCTCCAGAGCCCTGTACGCACTGTTCCTTCTCCCCGCACTCGCCCTGAGGTGCGTGCCCTCAGCCCGGTACCTCCAGTTCCGGTACCACGCACCAGGCCTATAGTGCGCTTCGAGAGGTCAGTGTGCCCTGTCCCTGCTCCCCGCACTAGCCTTGAAGTGCGTGCCGTCATCCCGGTACCTCCAGTTCCGGCACCACGCACCAGGCCTACTGTGCGCCTCAGCAGGGCAGAGTCGGCCGTCTGCCCAACGCCTTCTGCACTGCCTGTCTGCCCAGCTCCGTCTGAGCCATCTGAGCCATCTGTCTGCCCAGCGCCGTCTGAGCCATCTGTCTGCCCAGCGCCGTCTGAGCCATCCGTCTGCCCAGCGCCTTCTGAGCCATCCGTCTGCCCAGCGCCTTCTGAGCCATCCGTCTGCCACGAGCCATTAGAGCCGCCCGTCTGTCCCGAGCCATTAGAGCCGTCCGTCAGTCAGGAGCCGCGAGAGCCGTCCGTCAGTCAGGAGCCGCCAGAGCCGCCAGCCAGTCAGGAGCCGCCAGAGCCGCCAGCCAGTCAGGAGCCGCCAGAGCCGCCAGCCAGTCAGGAGCCGCCAGAGCCGCCATCCAGTCAGGAGCTGCCAGAGCCGCCAGCCAGTCAGGAGCTGCCCTACAGTCATGAGCTGCCCTACAGTCATGAGCTGCCCTACAGTCATGAGCTGCCCTACAGTCATGAGCTGCCCTACAGTCATGAGCTGCCCTACAGTCCGGAGCTGCCCTACAGTCCGGAGCTGCCACTCAGTCCGGAGCTGCCACTCAGTCCGGAGCTGCCACTCAGTCCGGAGCTGCCACTCAGTCCGGAGCTGCCACCCAGTCCGGAGCTGCCACCCAGTCCGGAGCTGCCACCCAGTCCGGAGCTGCCACCCAGTCCGGAGCTGCCATTAGTACAGAGTTGTCCCTCTGTCCTAAGCTATCCCTCTGTCCGGAGCTACCTCTCTGTCCGGAGCTACCTCTCTGTCCGGAGCTACCTCTCTGTCCTGAGCTACCTCTCTGTCCTGAGCTACCTCTCTGTCCTGAGCTGTCTCCTCTATGTAGGAGGGGCCTTAGTGAAGGTTCCTGGACCATGGTCGGGGGCGAGGGTCGCCACTCAAAGGACGCTAAGGAGGGGGACAAAGACAATGGTGGAGTGGTGTCCTCGTCCACCGCCGGAGCCGCCACCGCGGACAGATGCCCACCCAGACCCTCCCCTTGAGTTTTAGGGGTGCGCCCGGAGTTCGCACCTTGAGGGGGGGGGTTCTGTCACGTTCCTGACCTGTTTTCTGTTGTTTTGTATGTGTTTGATGGTCAGGGCGTGAGTTTTGGGTGGGCAGTCTATGTTTTCTGTTTCTATGTTGGTTTTGGGTTGCCTGGTATGGCTCTCAATTAGAGGCAGGTGTTTGACGTTTCCTCTGATTGAGAGTCATATTAAGGTAGGTTGTTCTCACTGTTTGTTTGTGGGTGATTGTCTCCTGTGTCAGTGTCTGTATGTTACGCCACACGGGACTGTTCCGGTTTTTGTTTGTTCGTTCGTTTTATGTAGTCTGTTTCCTGGTTCATGCGTTCTTCACGTTGTATGTAAGTTCGGGTCCAGGTCTGTCTACATTCGTTTATTTGTTTTGTAATTATTCAAGTGTTCGTCGTGTTCTTCAGTTTTGTTTATTAAAGTATCATTATGTATTCACAACCCGCTGCACGTTGGTGCAATCCTTGCTACTCCTCTTCGGATGAAGAGAAGGAGGAGGCCCGTTACATACACACTTGTATTTATTTTACTTTGTCAATATGTCTTTGATGCAAATGTTTTGCTGCCAAACTGGTGGCAGCTGTGAAAAAAAATTAATAGTAGGAAGAGTTTCAGAGTTAATTGAAAATAATGGCATTGTTGATTAGATAATTTTTTCATTAATTAGGCTATTTTCTGCTGAACCATATAGTCTAACCTGTTAGACTGTTCCCCAGGCGCCGCACCTCCCTGATTCAGACTGGTTGGGTTAAATGCGGAAGACACATTTCAGTTGTAGTGGTCTGGGTGTAGCTGGTGCAGAGGACTCAGGCGCAGGACAGCAGAGATGAGTAACACAAGTAACTTTACTCAAATATTCCAATAACATGTCGTAATATGCCGAACATACATAAAACAATCACGCACAAAAACCATGGGGGAAACAGAGGGTTAAATAATGAACGTGTAATTGGGGAATTGAAACCAGACAAAACAAAATGGAAAATGAAAAGTGGATCGGCGATGGCTAGAAGGCCGGTGACGTCGACCGCCGAACGCCGCCCGAACAAGGAGAGGGACCGACTTCGGCGGAAGTCGTGACAGTACCCCCCCCCCCCCCCCCTTGACCCGCGCATCGACACTGACCTCGGGGACGACCCGGAGGACGAGGCGCAGGGCGATCCGGATGTAGACGGTGGAACTCCCGCAGCAACGAAGGGTCCAAAACGTCCTCCACCGGCACCCAGCATCTCTTTCCGGACCGGACCCCTCCCACTCCACGAGGTACTGAAGGCCCCTCGCCCGACGCCTCGAGTCCAGTATGGCTCTAACAGCATACGCCGGGGCTCCCTCGATGTCCAGAGGGGGCGGAGGAACCTCCCGCACCTCAGACTCCTGGAGTGGACCAGCCACCACCAGCCTGAGGAGAGACACATGGAACGAGGGGTTAATACGGTAATCGGGGGGAAGCTGTAACCTGTAGCAAACCTCGTTCAGTCTCCTCAGGACTTTGAATGGCCCCACAAACCGCGGGCCCAGCTTTCAGCAGGGCAGGCGGAGGGGCAGGTTTCGGGTCGAGAGCCAGACCCAGTCGCACCGGGGCCTCACTGTGGTGGCGGTCGGCGCTCGTCTTCTGACGCCTCACGGCCCGTTGCAGGTGCACATGAGCGGCGTCCCAGGTCTCCTCCGAGCGCTTAAATCACTCATCCACCGCAGGAGCCTCGATCTGGCTCTGATGCCAAGGTGCCAGAACCGGCTGATACCCCAGTACGCACTGGAAGGGGGAGAGGTTAGTGGAGGAGAGGCGGAGCGAGTTTTGGGCCATCTCTGCCCAGGGGATGAATGCCACCCACTCCCCCGGCCGGTCCTGGCAATAAGACCGCAGAAACCTACCCACATCCTGGTTTACTCTCTCCACCTGCCCGTTACTCTCGGGGTGAAAACCCGAGGTAAGGCTGACCGAGACCCCCAGACGTTCCATGAACGCCCTCCAGACCCTTGACGTGAACTGGGGACCTCGATCAGACACTATATCCTCAGGCACCCCGTAGTGCCGGAAGACGTGTGTTAACAGGGCCTCGGCAGTCTGTAGGGCCGTAGGGAGACCGGGCAAAGGAAGGAGACGGCAGGACTTAGAGAACCGATCCACAACGACCAGGATCGTGGTGTTACCCTGTGAGGGAGGAAGATCGGTGAGGAAGTTCACCGATAGGTGCGACCACGGCCGTTGTGGAACGGGTAAGGGCTGTAACTTCCCTCTGAGCAGGTGCCTGGGGGCCTTGCACTGGGCGCACACAGATCAGGAGGAAACATAAACCCTCATGTCCTTGGCCAAGGTGGACCACCAGTACTTCCCACTAAGACAGCGCACAGTCCGGCCGATGCCAGGATGACCAGAGGAGGGTGACGTGTGGGCCCAATAAATCAAACGGTCGCGAACAGCAGACGGAACGTACAGACGCCCAGCTGGACACTGGAGGGGAGTGGGCTCTGTACGTAACGCCCTCTCGATGTCCGCGTCCAGCTCCCACACCACCGGTGCCACCAGGCAAGAGGCCAGAAGTATGGGAGTGTGATCTATGGACCTCTGTGTCATACATCCGGGACAGTGCGTCTACCTTAGCGCTCTGGGAACCTGGTCTGTCGGACAGGGTGAAAACAAAACGGGTAAAGAACATGGCCCACCTTGCCTGGCGAGGGTTCAGTCTCCTCGCCGCCCGGATGTACTCCAGATTGCGGTGGTCAGTCCAGATGAGAAAAGGGTGTTTAGCCCCCTCAAGCCAATGTCTCCACGCCTTCAGAGCCTTGACAACAGCCAACAGCTCCCGGTCCCCCACATCATAGTTTCACTCCGCCGGGCTGAGCTTCTTCGAAAAGAAAGCACAGGGGCGGAGCTTTGGTGGCGTACCCGAGCGCTGAGAGAGCACGGCTCCTATCCCAGCCTCGGACGCATCCACCTCCACTATGAACGCCAAAGAGGGATCCGGATGAGCCAGCACGGGAGCCGAGGTAAACAGAGCCCTCAGGTGACCAAAAGCCCTGTCCGCCTCAGCCGACCACTGCAGTCGCACCGGTCTCCCCTTCAGCAGTGAGGTAATGGGAGCCGCTACCTGACCAAAGCCCCGGATAAACCTCCGGTAGAAGTTGGCAAGCCCTAGAAACCGCTGCACTTCCTTTACCGTGGTGGGAGTCGGCCAATTATGCATGGCTGAAATGCGGTCACTCTCCATCTCCACCCCTGAAGTGGAAATGCGGTACCCTAGGAAGGATACGGACTGTTGGAAGAACAGACATTTCTCAGCCTTGACGTACAGGTCATGCTCCAACAGTCGACCAAGCACCCTGCGCACCAGGGACACATGCTCGGCGCGTGTAGCGGAGTATATCAGAATGTCGTCGATATACACCACTACACCCTGCCCGTGCAGGTCCCGGAAAATCTTGTCTACAAAGGCCTGGAAGACTGATGGAGCATTCATCGACCCGTACGGCATGACAAGGTACTCATAGTGCCCTGAGGTGGTACTAAATGCCGTCTTCCACTCGTCCCCCTCCCGGGATACGCACCAGGTTGTAAGCGCTCCTGAGATCCAATTTTGTGAAGAGGCGTGCCCTGTGCATTGACTCTATCGCACTGGCTATGAGAGGCAGCGGGTAGCTGTACCTCACAGTGATTTGGTTGATACCTCGATAGTCAATGCACGGGCGCAGACCTCCATCCTTCTTCTTCACAAAAAATAAACTTGAGGAGGCAGGTGAAGTGGAGGGCCGAATGTACCCCTGCCCCAGGGATTCGGAGACATATGTTTCCATAGCCGCCGTCTCCTCCTGTGACAGGGGATACACGTGACTCCTGGGAAGTGCTGCGTCTACCAGGAGATTTATCGCACAATCCCCCCGTCGATGGGGTGGTAATTGAGTCGCCTTCTTCTCACAGAAGGCGAGAGCCAAATCGGCATATTCAGAGGGGATGCGCACGGTGGAGACCTGTTCTGGACTTTCCACCGTAGTAGCACCGACGGAAACCCCTAAACACCTCCCCGAGCACTCTTGTGACCACCCCTTGAGAGCCTTCTGTTGCCACGAAATAGTGGGGTTATGACAGTCCAACCAGGGTAGGCCCAGCACCACGGGAAACACAGGAGAATCAATAAGGAAAAGACTAATTCTCTCCTTGTGACCCTCCTGCGTAACCATGCCCAGTGGTGCGGTGGCCTCCCTAATTAACCCTGACTCTAATGGTCATTTATCTAGGGCATGCACAGGGAAGGGCATATCCACAGGAACAGGAATCTACGAGTGCCTTATGCTGGAAGTGGTGTCCCTGCAGGCCAACTCCCGACGGACGTCCTCATGCAGACTGCACCGGTAGTGATCGATCAGGGCCCTGTTGTTCCCTCCCGCACTGGCGGCCAGGGTCCGGAAGACCAAGGCGAACTCCTGTGCGCTCCTCGTCCCCTGCCTCAGGTGGAACAGACGTTCACCTAATGATCCAACACCGCTTCTCCTTCCCCCCATACGGCGTTGGCCCATTCCAGGGCTTTCCCTGAGAGACAGGAGACAAGGGCGGACACGCTCTCACGTCCCGAAGGAGCCGGGTGGACGGTCGCCATGTAGAGTTCCAGCTGCAGTAGGAACCCCTGGCATCCGGCAGCCGTTCCATCATACTCCCTCGGGAGCGCGAGCCGAATCCCACTGGGACCGGGTGAAGGAGGGGTGAACAGTGGTGCCTGTTGTAGTGGTGCCGGTGGAGGCGCTGGAAGAACTCCTCCTGTCTCCCATCGGTCCGTCGTCTGCAGCACGCAATCCATGGCGGTGCCGAGATGTTGCAACATGGTCGCATGGTGCTGGACACGCTCCTCGGCCGCCAAAGAGGGGTTGACTGCTCCTGCTGACTCCATTTTTTTGCTCCGTGATTCTGTAGTGGTCTGGGTGTAGCTGGTGCAGAGGAGTCAGGCGCAGGACAGCAGAGATGAGTAACACAAGTAACTTTACTCAAATATTCCAATAACATGTTGTAATACCGAGCCCACAATAACGGACCGAACATACATAAAACAATCACGCACAAAAACCATGGGGAAAACAGAGAGTTAAATAATGAACATGTAATTGGGGAATTGAAACCAGGTGTGTAAAACAAAGACAAAACAAATGGAAAATGAAAAGTGGATCGGCGATGGCTAGAAGGCCGGTGATGTCGACCGCCGAACGCCGCCCGAACAAGAAGAGGGACCGACTTCGGCAGAAGTTGTGACATCAGTTGAATACATTCAGTTGGACAACTGACTAGGTATCCCACTTTCCCTTTCCCTATCCACCAGAAAGTCGACACAGATATAAAAATACTCTACATGAATATATTTAAAGGTTGTTCAAGTATAAATTACCAAAGTTACCATAGATTGCCATAGATTACCTGCTAATTACCAAAATTACAGAAGATTCAGTTATCTTTGGTAAATTACCAGTAGCTTTGCAGACCTAGTTTTGACAAAGCGATTTTCTTCTCTAAATAAGATGTGAGAAGTCTGGTCAGAGTGTCACATAGCTGACTGAGAACAAAACACTTTTTCAAACAGGAGTTGCTAGATCTTAGCGCCATCTCCACTATTTCCGCTATATATTTGGCATGTAATTTACTTATTCCTTGTAGGGTAATCTATCGTAATGAGTAAATTTAGGACAAATTTGCCTTTTCCGAGCCAGACAGCCCATAGTAGGTACTGACACAAATGTGGTTTTATGTAGGCCTTTATTGTAATTAGGGCTTAAAACCACTTTTGTGTTGAATGGAAAAAACTAGGACTCCACTGAATTGACGTTCTGCGTCCACAGTCATCCTATGCAAGATTTGTCTGTTCTGCTGCAGCACCAGTCAACCATGGGTGGCTTCTCACTCAACCACCTAGGCCTATTACAGGCACTACAAGATGACTGGACTGTACTGGATGGGCACTCAGGGCACATGCCCTAGGGCCCCCGACATTCAAGGGGGCTACCAACCAAAATATTTTGAGGTTGGGGACCCCCAGATACCATAGGATAGCAAAATCTTTAGAATTGCAAGAAAATTAGCTTTAAAACTACTACATTATCTCTCAGCCTCATGGAAAAATGTGTAGAATAGCAGGAAATGTGAACCCTCCTGTCTCAGCCTCCAGTATTTATGCTACAGTAGTTTATGTGTCGGGGGGCTAGGGTCAGTTTGTTATATCTGGAGTACTTCTCCTGTCTTATCCGGTGTCCTGTGTGAATTTAAGTATGCTCTCTCTAATTCTCTCTTTCTCTCTTTCTTTCTCTCTCTCGGAGGACCTGAGCCCTAGGACCATGCCTCAGGACGACCTGACATGATGACTCCTTGCTGTCCCCAGTCCACCTGGCCGTGCTGCTGCTCCAGTTTCAACTGTTCTGCCTGCGGCTATGGAACCCTGACCTGTTCACCAGACGTGCTACCTGTCCTAGACCTGCTGTTTTCAACTCTCTAGAGACTGCAGGAGCGGTAGAGATACTCTTAATGATCGGCTATGAAAAGCCAACTGACATTTACTCCTGAGGTGCTGACTCGCTGCACCCTCGACAACTACTGTGATTATTATTATTTGACCATGCTGGTAATTTATGAACATTTGAACATCTTGGCCATGTTCTGTTATAATCTCCACCCGGCACAGCCAGAAGAGGACTGGCCACCCCTCATAGCCTGGTTCCTCTCTAGGTTTCTTCCTAGGTTTTGGCCTTTCTAGGGAGTTTTTCCTAGCCACCGTGCTTCTACACCTGCATTGCTTGCTGTTTGGGGTTTTAGGCTGGGTTTCTGTACAGCACTTTGAGATATCAGCTGATGTAAGAAGGGCTATATAAATAATTTTGATTTGATTTGATTTGAGATCAGCTATAAAACAGCACATTCTTTCTCTCTGACCTATTGCCAAAAGTATAGAATTGCAGGAAATTAGCTTTAAAACTGTAAATTATCTCATAGCCTCATGACAAAATGTGTAGAATAGCATTCTAAAACATTTTTTTCAACACACAATTTGTTGAAATGCATGAAGTTATCTGTTTTCACCGCCCAAAAAGGGTTGGTCCCCTGGGGCCCCAAATGGGGTAGTCCGGCTCTCCTTTCACAGTTGCTCTCTCTTGCGAAACCAGTTCTGCAGAACAGAGCTTGGGAATGGCAGTGACCTGTTCACTAGGACCCAATGTGACTGAATGACAGCAGTGATGTTCTCACTGAGAGTGAGAGTGAAAGATCTTATCGGTCATTTTATCCAGAAAAGGAGAAGACATTGGTTCCTTTTTAGGGGTTGGGTGATCTACAGATAGGGCTACATTTTAACAAACTCATAGTGCGATGAAGAAATCTAAATGTTTTATCTTTCTATATCGTGAGACCGGGGTTTGAGTCGACCGGCTAGGCAGTTGTTTGTTATGTACTTGAACGGACATATCAAACTCTGGGAAACGTTATTTAATAGTTTATCCGTCATTGATGTTCTACTGTACTGTTATCTCTCTGTCTATATATATAATTACAAATGAGAAACACTGTAAAGTTTGCAAAATTGTGCAAAGAGAACATAATTTGGCTAATCAGAATGCCGTAACATTCTAAAACGTTTTGAATGTTCTTCAAATGAACTGTAGACCTTTTGGATCTTATCTCAAAGACCGTTTCACAAACATGACAAGGAGGTGGAAAAAGTTTCATTTTTAGGCGGACGGGTAATGTGATTTTAACATAATTTAATAAACAATGAATGATAGACAACTTCAATATGTATGGTAATAACATTTGTTTTGAATTATCAAAGAGTCATCAATATTTTACCTTGTGAGTGAGGTACACACACAATAGTGATTTTTAACATAAACATTTCAAGCATCCTGTCCTATAGTTGACCCCTGTGACTGAGGACCTTCCCAAGGCTTGACTGCTGCATGATACTAGGCTGATTAATCAAAGCAGAGTGCTCATTGGGGGAGGTTACCACATATAGGTCAATGGTCTCTACTCATCACCACCGGTCCTACCAGGGAAGAGCTGGATCAGCAGACTGGGCGTGGCTGCTTCAATGTCAAGGGAGACTCTGTCCCAATATATTCACACTAGCATACCATTTAGTGTGAAGCAATGTATTGAACATGGATTCTAAGTGGTATACTTAGTATGGGTATTGCAATGTGGCCATTTTTTTAAACTGCATTCCAATAGGTAACCAATTTTGGCAAACCTTAACTAATTTCTTATACAGTTAGAATTTACCCTTGCTAACTTAACTGGGTGTGGCTGTCCCTGCCATCGCTCTCCAGGACAGCAGAGCTGATACCGTGACTGTCCCTGCCATCGCTCTCCAGGACAGCAGAGCAGATACCGTGGCTGTCCCTGCCATCGCTCTCCAGGACAGCAGAGCAGATACCGTGACTGTCCCTGCCATCGCTCTCCAGGACAGCAGAGCAGATACCGTGGCTGTCCCTGTCATCGCTCTCCAGGACAGCAGAGCAGATACCGTGACTGTCCCTGCCATCGCTCTCAGGATAGCAGAGCAGATACCGTGACTGTCCCTGCCATCGCGCTCCAGGACAGCAGAGCAGATACCGTGGCCGTCCCTGCCATCGCGCTCCAGGACAGCAGAGCAGATACCGTGGCCGTCCCTGCCATCGCTCTCCAGGACAGCAGAGCAGATACCGTGACTCCACTGAATTGACGTTCTGCATCCACAGTCATCCTATGCAAGATTTGTCTGTTCTGCTGCAGCACCAGTCAACCATGGGTGGCTTCTCACTCAACCACCTAGGCCTATTACAGGCACTAAAAGATGACTGGACTGTACTGGATGGGCACTCAGGGCACGTGCCCCAGGGCCCTCGACCTTCAAGAAGGCTACCAACCAAAATATTTTTGAGGTTGGGGACCCCCAGATACCATAGGATAGCAAAATCTTTAGAATTACATGAAAATTAGCTTTAAAACTACTAAACTATCTCTCAGCCTCATGGAAAAATGTGTAGAATAGCAGGAAATGTGAACAATATCATGAGATAAGCTATAAAATAGCACATTCTTTCTCTCTGACCCATTGCCAAAAGTATAGAATTGCAGGAAATTAGCTTTAAAACTGTACATTTTCTCATAGCCTCATGACAAAACGTGTAGAATAGCATTCTAAAACATTTTTTCAACACACAATTTGTTGAAATGCATGAAGTTATCTGTTTTCACCCCCCAAAAAAGGTTGGGCCCCAAATGGGGTAGTCCGGCTCTCCTTTCACAGTTGCTCTCTCTTGCGAAACCAGTTCTGCAGAACAGAGCTTGGGAATGGCAGTGACCTGTTCACTAGGACCCAATGTGACTGAATGACAGCAGTGATATTCTCACTGAGAGTGAGAGAGAAAGATCTTATCGGTCATTTTATCAAGTAAAGGAGAAGACATTGGTTCCTTTTTAGGGGTTGGGTGATCTACAGATAGGGCTAAATTTTAACAAACTCATAGTGCGATGAAGAAATCTAAATGTTTTATATTTTCTATCTTTCTTTTTTTCTGTCCCTGGCATCGATCTCCAGGACAGCAGAGCAGATACCGTGGCTGTCCCTGCCATCGCTCTCTAGGACAGCAGAGCAGATACTGTGGCTGTCCCTGCCATCGCGCTCCAGGACAGCAGAGCAGATACTGTGGCTGTCCCTGCCATCGCGCTCCAGGACAGCAGAGCAGATACTGTGGCTGTCCCTGCCATCGCGCTCCAGGACAGCAGAGCAGATACTGTGGCTGTCCCTGCCATCGCGCTCCAGGACAGCAGAGCAGATACTGTGGCTGTCCCTGCCATCGCTCTCTAGGACAGCAGAGCAGATACTGTGGCTGTCCCTGCCATCGCGCTCCAGGACAGCAGAGCAGATACTGATGGGCAACCAAATGGAGCAATGGTTCAGTAGCTAGCGTTCAGTAGCCAGACTACAAACTGGCGGGCTCTATGAGGATGAAATTTAGCATAATTCAGCTAGACAGCTAGTTCAGTCACAGATAGAACAATGAAGCAGATTTTTCACCGAATGTATAAATGTGAAGCATCCGGTTGGTGTTTCCACTCACTACCAAATATGGTGATGAGAGGAAGCCCAGTTTGTTGACTTTACCCTTTGCCAAAGTTTCTAAAAATGTTGTTTTTTATAAGGAGTGCAAGGGTGAATTGAGTTATTGCACACTCACACTTCACAGAGTTGGCGTTCCCTAATGAAATACAATTAAATCAAATGTTATTGGTCACATACACATGGTTAGCAGATGTTATTGCGAGTGTAGTGAAATGCTTGTGACCAATATGCAAATATGCTAATACTGTACACGCTAGAACGTGCCAATAGGCTCTCGCTAGCTCATGCTTGGCTCTGCCCACCTCCTTGCTTGTTCTGCACACTAGGATTAATTTGTTCCCATTGGATACTACAGGTTGGGGTCTATCTTGGGTTAGTTCTAAAAATCCCACTTTTCATGAGTCATGACGTTTCACAATGCAGTTTACAAAGGAGCATGAGGTTGTGATTAATATCACAACATCCTATTCAATTCAGAACCCTTATACTCAGTCTATTTAAAAATGCCATTAACAACAGAACTTTTTTTTCAAAATATTAATTAATTCATTTCAGAAGGCAGCATAAAAACAAATAAAGTAAAGCAGTGGCAGTCTGGTCTGGTGGTAGTGCTGCCAAGTTGGGTGTACACATAGCCCCTTTGGGCAAGGGTTTGAAACCTGCTCTATGACCAGCAACTCTGTCTCCCCATCTTGTTCTAATCTATACCTATCCAAAAAGGAAGAAATACTCTCCTTTGAAACAGTAAAAAGTATATAGGCTATTGGCCTCTCAAATTCAACTCATGACCTTGAAGCACTTCCACTGCTTTTTGTCATTGTTCCCCTCTAGTAAGGGGGGAACCTGGTACACCAGTGGGTGTAATTACTTGTCAGGTACATTAGAAAACCAGCAGGCTTCGGACCTCGTAGGGTAAGAGTTGAATACCACTGCGTAGTAGAGGAGGCTGGTGTGAAGAGCTATAGGAGGACAGGCTCATTGTAATGGCTGGAATGGAATGAATGGAACGGAGTCAAACATGTGCTTTCCATATGTTCAATGTGTTTGATACCGTTTTATGGATTCCATTCCAGCCATTACAATGAGCCCATCCTCCTATTGCTCCTCTCACCAGCCTCCTCTGATGCACAGCTACATCCTTTTTCAACACTGTTATTGAACTTTCAGGAATGCCATGCCTAGCATAAGTAGTGAGCAGTGGAGGCTGCTGAGGGAGGACAGCTCATAATAATGTCTGGAAATGAGCGAATGGAATGGCATGGAACCCATGTGTTTGATGTATTTGATACCATTCCACCCTTTCCGCTCCAGCCATTACCACTAGCCTGTCCTCCCCAAATACCTTATTCCCGAGATCACATACTGCAGGGCTGGGCTACTGTACACTGGAATGGGTTGCTGCTGCCCTCTGCTGGTGTCTTGGTAAATGTCAGCCAGGACAATGACCCTTTGTTTCTTATTTCTATTTCTGGTGTGTTTTTATACTACCTGTTATTCTACCTGTTTATTTTTAGTGCTACATTGATATTGATTACTGCATTGTTGGGTTTGGAGCTCGCAAGAAAGGCATTTCACTGTACCTGTGCACTTGTTTTGGCCGGTGTAGGCCGTCATTGTAAATAAGAATGTGTTCTTAACTGACTTGCCTAGTTAAATAAAGGTTACATTTGACATTAAAACTTGAAACTCTGTGATGGTTTATTATCCTCACCCATGGTAAGAACATCCAGTGGCGCTGGAGGGGAAACACACACAGATAAAGTTTTACCACACAATGTCATGTAGAAGTATACAGGGATTCTTTACTTAGTCAGAATTGATTTTGAATGTAGTTTCATGGGTGTTAGTTCCTTGTTGTATGTGTACTGTGTCTTTGCCTTCATTATGGTGATATTCATAATTGAGAGGCCAGAATAGATTATTCTTGCAAAAGCGTAAATATTTTTGCAACTTTGCTTGCATCCTTGCACAGATAGGAGACACATCAGAGACTAATATTGTAGCCTCTGCCCAGGCATTCACCTGAAGCCGAGGCTAGCGATATGAGATACATTTTATTTGATATTTTTTGTTAATATTCATACAATTTCTCCTCCAATCCACTAGGTGGCGTGTATTACAGTTTCTATTCACAAGAACACACATCCTGTCTGCAACGTCAGCATATTTTACCAGCTCTGGAAAAGGCTGTCAACTGAGAAGTTGGAAAAACTGCAAAAATGGTAAATATATTGTCTTCATATACTGTCAACATTAAACATTTAATGCTATTACTTGTCCTGTGCATTTCTATGTCTGATGTTCGTTTCTTTTGAAATGGATGACGTTGGATTTGTGATATAAACTTTCACCGGTCAGCTGAATGCTAGGTTCCAGCGTGGTGATATGGCGCTCAAAGGCCTTTGACATTTCTTAGTTATTCCTATTAATAAATAATGACATGCCAATTGCATAACGTGTTTGTTGTTAATATATCGGCCTGCTTATCTTCCATGCGAATGAAACTGGTCATTGTGTGAAGAAGTTGTCAGTCGATACTCTTGTTTGAAAGTCCTAACGTTACCTAGCAAGTTAAGTTTGAAAATTGGCCACCAGTCTGAAGAAAAGTGTTTCAACCGGCCAAGCTAGCTGTGCCATGGAGAACTTACACTGCAGTAATATGTATTGCACGTTAGGTGAGTGACACCCATGTCACCAGAAATATGCAATGGCAGCTGTCTCACTTCTCTTCTCCACAGGGCTTCGTGAAAGTAGTGAAAAGTAAGGCGTACTTCAAGAGATACCAGGTGAAATTCAGGAGAAGGCGAGGTGAATAATCATACAATTTTCTTTATGTTATGCACATTTACGAGCCACGGACTCAATAGATTGTAGAACAGTGTTTTAATTGGCTTATTTTAATGGTGAATACTAACCAGTTTTCAACTTGTGCGTTAAATTAGCTGCTTCTTAATGATGATACCAAGATCTCTGAGCATTATGTAGTTGGTCCTTCATTTGCGACGGCTGATGTTTTTTTGTTCTTTCAAGACGGGGCTGAGAGAAGCAAGAGTCTTGTAATTGTCATTGTCCTATTGGCTAATGCTGGCATACTAACCAGTTGTGTGTTTGGTGTGATTTGTCTTTGACAGAGGGTAAGACTGACTACTTTGCCCGTAAGCGCCTGGTCATCCAAGACAAGAACAAGTACAACACACCCAAATACAGGATGATTGTGAGGTTCTCCAACAGAGATATCTGTTGCCAGGTGATTGCTGGAGGGCTGATGTGTGCAGCCGTGGTGTGATTTCAACAACTATTTAGATTTGTAAAAACACATCCTGGCCCTCACCACTTTTATCAATTGCTTCAGATTGCCTACGCCAAGATCGAGGGAGACCAGATTGTCGCTGCTGCCTACTCCCATGAGCTGCTCAAGTATGGCATCACCGTGGGACTGACAAATTACGCTGCAGCCTACTGCACGGGCCTTCTGCTGGCTCGCAGGGTAAGGGTCACACACACCCCCTATGACATGCTTACACACATACTATATGCATACACATACTGAAGTCTCAAACAGAGAAGAATGCATAGCTACATGTCATTGTGCAATCCCATAGAGTTGGCCACATGTGCGCACTCGTGCTAAGATTTCTTGCTTTTTCTCATAGTTAATTTTTCTGTTTTCATGAGGTAGCTAGTTGACGTCATTGTGATTCATCAGGCATGACTTTCCCTTGAGTGAAGTTGTATGTCAGGGTGTTGATGTGTAGCCATTCATCTGCAGTTCTGCACTGGCAAAGGATACTTTTTTTCAAATTATGGGAGAGGAATTGTTGCTGATGTTGGGTTTGAGGGCTTTTGACTAAAACCTTCCACCATAGCCAGAATCAGTATCATTGTGCTGACAAAGCAAGACAGACCTGGCCTTTGTGGACTTCCCTTTGTGTATAGATTTAATGCTAGCAAATGCTTATAATTTTGATGTCTAATACACTGAACTCTGTTTTTTGGGGGGGGGGTGTAAGCTGGTGTGGGGATATTCCTTAACCGAGTCTGATATCCAGCAGCACAGTTAATGCAATGAATTTTCAGTTTATCAAGATTCTATTCATTAGATATGAATTGTCAACAGGGGTTGCTGCTAAATCTTAGACTGCATTTCTCTAATGAAACATCTTGGTCCCCTCAGCTGCTGAACAAGTTCGGCCTGGACCAGGTGTACGAGGGCCAGGTGGAGGTGACGGGGGACGAGTTCAACGTGGAGAGTATAGATGGCCAGCCGGGGGCCTTCACATGTTTCCTAGACGCCGGGCTCGCCAGGACGTCCACAGGAAACAAGGTGTTCGGAGCACTAAAGGGCGCCGTCGACGGTGGGCTCTCAATTCCTCACAGGTTAGTTTGAGATTTTGGCAATTAAGTTCTTTATCTACCCCACCAGAGTCAGATGAACTCGTGCATATCATTTTTGTCCCTTCGTCCAGTATGAAGGAAGTTTTTTAACTAGCGTTTGCGCAATGACAAAGTCTATGCGAACAGCTGTTCCTGAGCCCACCAGTCATTGCGCTAACACTGCTTAACATTAGTCTGGGTAACTAACTCTTAACTTCCTTGATACTGGATGCAGAGACATCAAAATTGTATCATGAGTTCATTGGACTCTGGGGGGAGTCGATTAATGACTTCATGATCAAAATCACTAACTATCCCTTTAAGTGCAGCTTAAAGCTGAATATGTATCCCCTTTTTTGCCCATCTAGGACTTGAAGTGTCCTATATGATCAACACAGAGGGGTAGAGGATGATAGTTCTCTCATAAACCTGTAGTGAAGGCTGAACACCTCACTGCGGATCCTGTCGGGAGATACAATGTGTCCATGTCTCTTCGCCATGGATTGTATAATGAATGGCCAAGACCAGACCATCGGCCCTGTAATAAGACATGGTCTTTGTCATAAAACAAGTTTTTCCAGAATCGCATTGTATAATTTGACTATTCAAAGTCACTAAATCAACCCAAGTAATCCAGTGTTGTACCACATCACCATCCTCTTCTCCTCAGCACAAAACGTTTCCCAGGCTACGACATGGAGAGCAAAGAGTTCAACGCAGAGATGCATCGCAAACACATCATGGGCATGAACGTGTCGGACTACATGAGCTACCTGATGGAAGAGGACGAAGACGCCTACAAGAAACAGTTCTCGCGCTTCATAAAGAACGGAGTCACGCCAGACACAGTAAGTCCTTTTGCACATCCCACTGAATTAGATATTAGAAATGTAATGCTGCCAGACTGATGGTAGTTACTCCTGGTGTGTGAGGGTATCGGTTGGTTTGGCAACTCCTTTCTCACAGTTTTCTGTGTAAATTTGCTGCTTCTTAATGATGATTCCAAGATCTCTGAGCAATATGTAGTTGGTCCTTCAATTGCGACGGCTGATGTTTTTTTGTTCTTTCAAGACGGGGCTGAGAGAAGCAAGAATAATTACCAGTGCTGAAAGGCTATTTGTGTGTTCTGTGACTCTCGTCCCAAAACCGCTACCCTACCTCTGTCTAAACAATGTCATTCTTTCAGGTAGAGGAGATGTATAAGAAAGCACACGCCGCGATCAGAGAGAACCCAGTCCACGAAAAGAAACCCAAAAAAGACGTCAAAAAGAAGAGGTGGGTTTGTCTCCGTTGCTGGATTTCCGCTTGGGAACACTTTGAAATTGTTCTTTGGAGTAGTGCTTCTTTATGATGATACGAAGTACGCTGAGCAAAATGTAGTTGGTCCTTCATTTGCAACGGCTGATGTCCATTGTCCTTTCAAGACGGGGCTGAGAGAAGCAACTTGTATACCCACTTGTAGTATTAAAAACATTGAGCGGTCTGCCATTTAATGTTGTTTAATGTGCTGAATGTTAATGGGGGCATTGTTTTCTGTCGCAGGTGGAACCGCGCCAAACTTTCGCTGGCACAGAGAAAGGACCGCGTCGCCCAGAAAAAGGCCAGCTTTCTACGAGCACAGGAAGCCGAGGCAGCGGACGGTTAGAGGGACGGGGATCACTGCCCGTTCCAAAGACACCACTGCACATTGCCTCAATAAATTTATTGCAAATGACTTCATCACTTTGCTCTCTATGGAAATTCTGCCAGTGTGGCGTGTTAGACATTTTGGGGAAATTCTGGTGTGATTGAATGATAGACCTGATGGAAAACATTTAACATACTAGGAACTCTTTAAAAAAAATGTTTTATTACATTTCCTTCGACTGTCACTGCATACTACAGTCAGGACAATCCACAACTCAGCTGACAAAGAAATTAAGATGAGACCACAGTGAGTGGTATGTGGATTTATTGTGCAAAATCATGCTGTTTCAAACTTCAAGGAAAACATACATTGATCCCTCAAAATCAGCTGTGTGCTTCAGCTCCTTCAGAAACCAGACCGGGTTTCCTGTTTAAAAGTTGCGCTTGAAAGAATGTAGAAACAGGAAGCTGAATAAAGCGAGCAGTTCATGTACAGTACCTCCTTCACAAGTGGTTGACTAATTCCAAGTTTTATAGTTTTCAGCATGATCTCATGATACGCTACACGGTTAGTGGTAAACTACAAGTGAAAATGTAGATGGTGTGGTCTAGGGCAGTGCTAGCTGCGCCACCAGAGTCTCTGGGTTCGCGCCCAGGCTCTGTCGCAGCCGGCCGCGACCGGGAGGCCCATGGGGCGACGCACAATTGATCTAGCGTCGTCCGGGTTAGGGAGGGTTTGGCCGGTAGGGATATCCTTGTCTCATCGCTCTCCAGCGACTCCTGTGGCGGACCGGGCGCAGTGCGCGCTAACCAAGGGGGCCAGGTTCACGGTGTTTCCTCCCACACATTGGTGCGGCTTGGTTGGGTTGTGCTTCGGAGGACGCGTGGCTTTCGACCTTCGTCTCTCCCGAGCCCGTACGGGAGTTGTAGCGATGAGACAAAATAGTAATTACTAGCGATTGGATACCACGAAAAATTGGGGATAAAATAAAAAAAAAATAAAAAATGTACATGGTACACAAACCAAGAATAATGGCTCGTCATAGGCCGATTCGGGAATTCAGGACGACAGCTGGGTACATTCCAATGTCTCCTGAAGTGTACACTATCCACTATTTGCCATAAATCTAAAAGCATTGGATTGGTTGAGGTATGGACTACAGGAAGTTTCCACAATATTGGTTATACCAGTAATTTCCTTTCAAATCAGAAGGGAACAAGTGCACACTGGAAAGGAGAGAATTGGAACAATACCGTAGACCTCTATAATACTGTTTCTTCGGATAGATTCCTTGGTCACATTGAAGAAAACGAAATGTGCAAGTGTACTTCCAACGTGTAGTGCATAACTTACCAAATGTTCCATCTGTTTTTTTCTGAGGGGAAAACAAGACTCCCTGAGCCCTGTCATAAACAGCAGATCTACAGTTATTTTCCAGCATCCTGAACAGGAATTATAATTATCATTCTTCCAATGAGTCAGCAAAACATAAATAAAACAATGTAGTACGTCTTGAATGAATGATCCACCCAAAGTGGTTGTTTTTGTGATTCACTCATTTTGAATGTTATATTGTATTTCTGCCTGCTTGAACAGCAATAGCTCAGACACATGAAATGACCCCTGGAATCGATAGAACATCACTCAGATGCACAAAAACGATAACATTCAAAATGGGTGAATCTTTCCTTTTAAGTATTTGAGGACTCGGTTGTGTTGTCCCCTCATCACGAGTCTTTAGTATGGGATATCTGTCTCCACAGCAGGGCCTTGAGGTTGTTCAGAATCAGGGAGTGCTCCATGTCCATCTGTCCCGCCGAGCCTCTGAGGGCCATGCAGGCGTACAGCTGCATCTCTAACCCCTCCCTCAGCTCTGACGGCGCCCCTCTCAGAAGGTAGTCCCTCAGCACCCTGCATGCCTTGGCCAGGTTGGGCTGGGTTACCTCCTCCCTGCATCGTCTCTGAGCCATGTCGCACGATGTCCGGCAGTCCGGCCCCAGCACACAGTCGTCGTCCTTCTCGCAGTGCAGCGCACGCATGGTGCGCCGGAACGTGTCCTCAGAGACGATGGCCCTGGGGTCGGTGAGGCGGAGGTCGTGACGGTCCGTGTAGCCGAAATGGTCGGCGCTCAGGTCGCACATGAGGAAGCTCCCGTAGTTGCCGTGGAAGATGTCCTCCACCAGCTCCAGGAGACCCATGGAGATCTTGGCTTTGCGGGGCCAAGAGGGCGTGAACCACTGGTCCATGCTGCGTCGGGCCTCACTGGGTACCCAGGCCTCAAGGGACCAGGGGAGGCTGAGACCGTACAGGGGGCCGTAGGGGACCCTCTCGGTCATGTACAGGTCCCCACAGAAGCCCAGCAGCCGAGGGGTGTGGCCCCGGTCCTGGAGGAGCAGGCCCAGCAGTACCTCATCCAACTGGAGAAGAGCCCAGGCTGAACGGGCCTCAGGGAGGGAGACGTGCCCGTCCTTGTTGCCGTCGGCGACGGTGAGGATCTTGGTCACCAGGCTGGCCAGGTTGGCCTGCTCGCCCAGCTTTGACTGGAGACGGAAGGAGTTAGGGGAGGTAAGAAGAAAAGAGAAAGAAGTTAAGGTGATGTTCTCATGCTCAATCTGGAGATTTTGGTAAAACTGATGGTGAAATAACAAAATCACTTTAAACAAAAGACAAATGATAGTTGTAATGCTATGCTGATGTTGCCATTGTGACACAGCATATGCTAAAGTCAAAGCAGCAGGAGTTCCAGAACCTTGAAGTGATTGAAGACCATCTCTCTGAACTTCTTCACAGACGTGCCACGGGTGGGTTTGTCGAAGACTGCAGCCTCCCTCCGGGGCTCCGGCTCTTCTCCCAGCTCATAGTGCAGCACCTTCCCCACCCGGCAGCGGATCACCCCGTCCACATCACCCCAACCACCTGTGTAAACCTGAGGGCCCAGGCAAGGGGAACGAGAAGGACAACCAGACCCAAGTTAGTGGAATTACATTATTATACACCTACAGTCGATAAGAAGGACCAATGGTTCTGACTTATTCTTCTGGACTGACTGCGTGGGAAATACTATAGTGAACTTCTACTGAAGACACCACACCCTTCAATAAAACTATTGGCTACATACTGGAACTTGCCGAAGTGCCTTCTTGAGTCGACATTAGGGCTGTAGGTCCCGGTTGTAGTAGGTTGTCCCAAGATGCACTGATCTAAAGTTGGTTTTACAAAACCTGGATCTGTACTTAAAACAAACCAAGACTACTTGAACAGTACAGGGCTCTACAGTGCTACCAACAGCTTGTACAGGGCTCAATTTTTTAAAAACTTTTATTTAATTTGGCAAGTCAGTTAAGAACAAATTCTTATTTATAATGACGGCCTACCGGGGAACAGTGGGTTAATTGCCTTGTTCAGGGGCAGAATGACTGATTTTTATGACTGATTCGATCCAACTGGCCCAATGCTCTAACCACTAGACTACCTGCCGCCTATAAAGTGCATATCCACCTAAATATTTTGCTTTGTGACCTGGAATTTTAATTTAGGAGCACCAGTGCGCCTAGAAGAATGAAGGATTCTAGTTTTAATATCTCAGATATGTTTCATTGTGCTCACACATTTCTTTGTGTGCGCCTACATTTTTCAACAACCTGGTCAGCGTAGAGCCCTGCAGTACAGATGACGCAATCTCAATCCACACCGCCCTTTCTCACCTGGACAAAAGGAACACCTACAGTGGGGAGAACAAGTATTTGATACACTGCCGATTTTGCAAGTTTTCCTACTTACAAAGCATGTAGAGGTCTGTAATTTTTATCATAGGTACACTTCAACTGTGGGAGACGGAATCTAAAACAAAAATCCAGAAAATCACATTGTATGATTTTTAAGTAATTAATTTGCATTTTATTGCATGACATAAGTATTTGATACATCAGAAAAGCAGAACTTAATATTTGGTACAGAAACCTTTGTTTGCAATTACAGAGATCATACGTTTCCTGTAGTTCTTGACCAGGTTTGCACACACTGCAGCAGGGATTTTGGCCCACTCCTCCATACAGACCTTCTCCAGATCCTTCAGGTTTCGGGGCTGTCGCTGGGCAATACGGACTTTCAGCTCCCTCCAAAGATTTTCTATTGGGTTCAGGTCTGGAGACTGGCTAGGCCACTCCAGGACCTTGAGATGCTTCTTACGGAGCCACTCCTTAGTTGCCCTGGCTGTGTGTTTCGGGTCGTTGTCATGCTGGAAGACCCAGCCACGACCCATCTTCAATGCTCTTACTGAGGGAAGGAGGTTGTTGGCCAAGATCTCGCGATACATGGCCCCATACATCCTCCCCTCAATACGGTGCAGTCGTCCTGTCCCCTTTGCAGAAAAGCATCCCCAAAGAATGATGTTTCCACCTCCATGCTTCACGGTTGGGATGGTGTTCTTGGGGTTGTACTCATCCTTCTTCTTCCTCCAAACACGGCGAGTGGAGTTTAGACCAAAAAGCTCAATTTTTGTCTCATCAGACCACATGACCTTCTCCCACTCCTCCTCTGGATCATCCAGAGGGTCATTGGCAAACTTCAGACGGGCCTGGACATGCGCTGGCTTGAGCAAGGGGACCTTGCGTGCACTGCAGGATTTTAATCCATGACGTCGTAGTGTGTTACTAATGGTTTTCTTTGAGACTGTGATCCCAGCTCTCTTCAGGTCATTGACCAGGTTCTGCCGTGTAGTTCTGGGCTGATCCCTCACCTTCCTCATGATCATTGATGCCCCACGAGGTGAGATCTTGCATGGAGCCCCAGACCGAGGGTGATTGACCGTCATCTTGAACTTCTTCCATTTTCGAATAATTGCGCCAACAGTTGTTGCCCTCTCACCAAGCTGCTTGCCTATTGTCCTGTAGCCCATCCCAGCCTTGTGCAGGTCTACAATTTACCCCTGATGTCCTTATACATCTCTCTGGTCTTGGCTATTGTGGAGAGGTTGGAGTCTGTTTGATTGAGTGTGTGGACAGGTGTCTTTTATACAGGTAACGAGCTCAAACAGGTGCAGTTAATACAGGTAATGAGTGGAGAACAGGTGGGCTTCTTAAAGAAAAACTAACAGGTCTGTGAGAGCCGGAATTCTTACTGGTCGGTAGGTGATCAAATACTTATGTCATGCAATAAAATGCAAATTAATTACTTAAAAATCCTACAATGTGATTTTCTGGATTTTTGTTTTAGATTCCGTCTCTCACAGTTGAAGTGTACCTATGATAAAAATTACAGACCTCTACATGCTTTGTAAGTAGGAAAACCTGCAAAATCGGCAGTGTATCAAATACTTGTTCTCCCCACTGTATGTGAGAATGCTGTTCATCGACTACAGCTCAGCGTTCAACACCATAGTGCCCACGAAGCTGATCACTTAGCTAAGGACTCTGGGACTAAACACCTCCCTCTGCAACTGGATCCTGGACTTCCTGACGGGCCCCCAGGTGGTAAGGGTAGGCAGACGTGTTGTTGCCACGCTGATCCTTAACACTGGGGCCCCTCAGGGGTGTGTACTTAGTCCTAACCTGTATTCCCTGTTCACCGACGACTGCATGGCCAAAAACGACTCCAACACCATCATTACGTTTGCTGACAACACAACAGACGGCCTATAGGGAGGAGGTCAGAGAACTGGCAGTGTGGTGCCAGGATGACAACTTCTCCCTTTATGTGAGCAAGACTAAGGAGCTGATCATGGACTACAGGAAAAGGCGGGCCGAACAGGCCCCCGTTAACATCAACGAGGCTGTAGTGTAGTGGGTCGAGAGTTAAGTTCCTTGGTGCCCACATCACTAACGAACTATCATGGTCCAAACATACCAAGACAGGTGTGAAGAGGGCACGACAAAGCCTTTTTCCCCTCAGGAGACTGAAAAGATTTGGCATGGGACCTCAGATCCTCAAAAGGTTATACAGCTGCACCATCGAGAGCATCCTGACCGGTTGCATCACCGCCTGGTATGGCAACTGCTCAGCATCTGACCGTAAGGCACTACAGAGGGTAGTGCGAACGGCCCAGTACATCACTGGGGCCAAGCTTCCTGCCATCTAGGACCTATATAATAGGCGGTGTCGGAGAAAAGCCCATAACATTTTCAGAGACTCCAGTCACCCAAGTTATAGACTGTTTTCTCTGCTACCGCACGGCAAGCGGTACCGGAGGGCCAAGTCTAGGACCAAAAGGCTCCTCAACAGCTTCTATCCCCAAGCCATTAGACTGCTGAACAATTCATAAAAATTGCCACCGGGCAATTTACATTGACCCCCCCCCTCTTGTACACTGCTGCTACTCGCTGTTTGTTTGTTACCTATGCATATTCACTTCGCCCCCACCTACATGTACAGATTACTAGCCTGTACCCCTGCACACCGACTCGTACCGGTGCCCCCTGTATATAGCCTCGTTATTCTTATTGTGTTACTTTTTATTATTACTTTTTATTTTAGTCTACTTGGTAAATATTTTCTTCTTCTTGAACTGTACTGTTGGTTAAGGGATTGTAAGTAACCATTTCATGGTAAAGTCTACAGTTTTTGTATTCGGCGCATGTGGCAAATACAGTTTGATTTGATTTACAGTAACCCCTGCAGCTCAAAGGTAGGGGCATGGTCTGTTACCTCACCTGGTGGTTGGGGCTGGTAGAGAGACATCTTCCCAGGTAGAGGGTGTCTTTGTCACACAGACTGCTGCAGGCCGAGCCGTCAATGATACCCCTCCTGTATTTATCACACTGACAAGTGGAGGGTTGGTGTTAGTCTATTCCTCTCCATTAATTTATTCAATATAACAATATGCTAGGTATTACAAAGTCAGAACCATAGCGCTTAAACCACTTGTGACAGATTTTAATCTTAGTGACCTCGCTATTGTTTTATTTCTATGGTCAGAACCAACAACACTTCACTCAAGATGAAAGTTAACTGCCACAGACTACCCAAAGACCTGTCACTAACTTCTTTCTCTGTTTGACGCTCGCATGTTACGAATTAAATCAGTCTCGTGGTAGCAGATCTGGTAACAGCAAGGGTCCGAATGCCAAATAGCTTGTCCTTGAGCCTTTGTGTCTAAGCTTCATAAGCCTCAGTGCTCTAACCCTCAACGGTTGAATGAGATGGATGATGTCAAAATGGTGGAGGATAAAAATGGGTGATATTGTATGGGTGATGCTCTTTACAAGGGTTCCCCAACTGGCGGCCTGCGAGCCGAATTTGGCCCGTGTATAATTTGTATTTTTTGACATTTTTGGACATAAAAGACCATAAAAACACAAGCAAATCAGCAGCAAGTTATTTACATTTTGGAAATCTGTCCCAAAGTATTCCAATAAAATAGAAACGTGATCGTATACAAATGTAAGCAAGGTTTGAAATGCTGTTTTAGTTCAACATTATGGGCTTCTTGAGGTCAATTTGCTCTGGCCCCCTGACCATCCACTCAAGAAAACATAATCGTCCTGCCACTGAATCTAGTTAATGATTCCTGCTCTACACTACAGCAGTGCTACTACAACTACTAAAAATCTAATCAAATTTTATTAGTCACATACACATATTTAGCAGATGTTATTGCGTGTGTAGCGAAATGCTTGTGTTCCTAGCTCCAACAGTGCAGTAATATCTAACAATTCACAACAATACACACAAATCTAAAAGTGGCTGGTCCAGCAGTTATAACCGCCGATCGGCCACCCCCATATTATGTAGTCATTCCAATCTTTCCCATAGCCTGTTTGACACACTCCTCCTGTTATTCCTGTTCCCCCTGTCTATCAATAAAAGCATAACAATATGAAAGTTGGTCATGAATATGATATGTCAGATGTGTCTGTACTCACTATGGCGTTCTTGCACTCATGTCCTCGGCAGAGCTCGGTGTAGTTAGAATACTGGACGTAGATCACCCAGCCTCCCACGAACACTGTCAGCCAGGTGAGGAACAGGTATTTCACCCGCACAAAGGAGATACGAGCCTGTAGGCGTCAAACAGAGAAAGACGGTTGGTTGGTTGCTTCATTCCCTTTAAATGCATGAGCATGCAGTTCTACCATTTCACGTTGTGAAATTATACAGTGTGCCGAGCACCTACCCTACATAGTAAACATCACACCATATGATATAACTAATTATATATTAAGTTCAGTTGGTTGATGTTATTTGATTGTCAATGCATCAGAAACAATGGATTTTTCACTAATTTCATGATCTGGTTAAGGTGAGCTATTCTGTTATGATTTATAACAGTGATTCCCAACCAGGGGTACTAGGACTCCAGGGGCACTTGGCCTATCCACAGGGGTACTTGGCCTATCCACAGGGGTACTTGGCCTATCCACAGGGGGTAGTTGAGAAGACTCATGAGACCTAATGGGAAAAATACACAAGGGGGTACTTTCAGGGTACTCCGGGCAGAGCACAATTCAGTTGGTGGAACAGGAACTGGAAAAGGTTGGGAACCACTGACTTTAAATATGACACACACAACCTACAGTACAAAAAAATGGAGTGAGAACATAAAGAACATGCCCCATTTAGCCATGAGATGGAAAAATGAGGCTAGCCTGGTCAATGGCAGTATACTAATTAACACTTCCTAATCAACACCGTCATGTGACCAACAACTGACAGCCCAGCAGTATTTTTATTACATTTTTTAACCTTTTATTTAACTGGGCAAGTCAGTTAAGAACAAATTCTTATTTACAATGACGGCCTAGGAACAGTGGGTTAACTGCCTTGTTTTCAAGGTTTTACTGTTAACCTATAAAGCGTTACATGGGCTTGCTCCTACCTATCTTTCCGAGTTGGTCCTGCCGTACATACCTACACGTGCGCTACGGTCACAAGACGCAGGCCTCCTAATTGTCCCTAGAATTTCTAAGCAAACAGCTGGAGGCAGGGCTTTCTCCTATAGATCTCCATTTTTATGGAATAGTCTGCCTACCCATGTGAGAGACGCAGACTCGGTCTCAACCTTCAAGTCTTTACTGAAGACTTATCTCTTCAGTAGGTCATATGATTGAGTGTAGTCTGGCCCAGGAGTGTGAAGGTGAACGGAAAGGCTATGAAGCAACGAACCGCCCTTGCTGTCTCTGCCTGGCCGGTTCCCCTCTCTCCACTGGGATTCTCTGCCTCTAACCCTATTACAGGGGCTGAGTCACTGGCTTACTGGTGCTCTTTCATGCCATCCCTAGGAGGGGTGCGTCACTTGAGTGGGTTGAGTTACTGACGTGATCTTCCTGTCTGGGTTGGCGCCCCCCCTTGGTTTGTGCTGTGGTGGAGATCTTTGTGGGCTATACTCGGCCTTGTCTCAGGATGGTAAGTTGGTGGTTGAAGATATCCCTCTAGTGGTGTGGGGGCTGTGCTTTGGCAAAGTGGGTGGGGTTATATCCTTCCTGTTTGGCCCTGTCCGGGGGTATCATCGGATGGGGCCACAGTGTCTCCTGACCCCTCCTGTCTCAGCCTCCAGTATTTATGCTGCAGTAGTTTATGTGTCGGGGGGCTAGGGTCAGTTGGTTATATCTGGAGTACTTCTCCTGTCTTATCCGGTGTCCTGTGTGAATTTAAGTATGCTCTCTCTAATTCTCTCCTTCTCTCTTTATTTCTCTCTCTCGGAGGACCATGCGTCAGGACTACCGGGCATGATGACTCCTTGCTGTCCCCAGTCCACCTGGCCTTGCTGCTGTTCCAGTTTCAACTGTTCTGCCCGCGGCTATGGAACCCTGACCTGTCCACCGGACGTGCTACCTGTCCCAGACCTGCTGTTTTCAACTCTCTAGAGACCGCAGGAGCGGTAGAGATACTCTTAATGATCGGCTATGAAAAGCCAACTGACATTTACTCCTGATTATTATTTGACCATGCTGGTCATTTATGAACATTTGAACATCTTGGCCATGTTCTGTTATAATCTCCACCCGGCACAGCCAGAAGAGGACTGGCCACCCCTCATAGCCTGGTTCCTCTCTAGGTTTCTTCCTAGGTTTTGGCCTTTCTAGGGAGTTTTTCCTAGCCACCGTGCTTCTACACCTGCATTGCTTGCTGATTGGGGTTTTAGGCTGGGTTTCTGTACAGCACTTCGAGATATTAGCTGATGTACGAAGGGCTATATAAAATAAACTTGATTTGATTTGTTCAGGGACAGAATGACAGATTTTTACCTTGTCAGCTCGGGGATTCGATCTAGAAACCTTTCGGTTACTGGTCCAACGCTCTAACCACTAGGCTACCTTCTGTATTGTAGTTTCCACAGTGATGGTGGGGTCACACATATTCAAGCTATTGATCTCATAACCACAGTGGCCCAACAATGTCCCTTTGAGACTAAACAACAGAGTTCGGGGGTTAAGTGTTGGATTGGTCCTAATGTAATAGAAGACTCGAGACATAGTTGTAAACCAATTGAGTTATCACTTCAGCTGTGGCATGTATCACATGACAGGTTAACAGGCTGTATGCAGACATAGGTTATGTTCCAATGTCCATACTAGCATACTAATGTTGCATACCCAATCAGGAATTGACGTTAAGGGCTGCCCCATTGCCATGACAATACATTGCTTCACACTAAGTGGTATGCTAGTGTGTGGATTTTGGAATCAGAGCATGTCTGAAAGGCAACTGCGACCAATAAGATCCTCATGAGGCGACAGGGACCAATCGCCTTCGACTTTCTCTGACTTGGTATTTCTAAATCAGGACTATGACCAGGGCTGGAGCTTAAAGAGGTGTTGTTTTGGGATGAGAAGAATAAGCCTGAACAGTGACAGAGTTATGCCTTAAAGGGGTGTGAGAGAGTGAGTGAGAGAGTCCTGAGTTGTGTTCACCAGACACGAAATGGAAGAAAGCTGTCTGACCTCTGAAACGGTGTGAAATGGAACTTGTATGAGAAACGCTCGTTCCCATTTGGTTTTTCCACTGTATGCCCCAATGAACCTGACCCACATCTTTCAGTGTTGTCCTCACAGAAAGGCGGTAACAGATAGGGATCAGATATTCCCCTCCCAAAAGCCTCGCTAGACTATCTGATCTGACCCCTGTAGTGTGTGTGTGTGGGCTAACACACACTTTAAAGATACAGGGCTCTGGCAGTCACTTAGGTATGAGGCTCCATGATGAGTCTGTGTTTGAAGACTCGAGACATCGGCCTAGTTGTAAAATCAATTGAGTTACAACCAATAGGCTAAAGCAGTGCTTGACTTGGACTGAAATAGGTGCCGGTACTGTTTATATTCATGTGAAGTAACTCCTCAATACATTTGAGCTGATATTCTGTAGGAGGTGCAGGAACTCAAGCAGAAGAACATTTGAGGTGCCGGTACTCAGCTCCGGTGAACTCCTGCCCAAGTTAAGCCCTGGGCTAAAGGCTATGTCACAGGTCTCATATCATCTGACAAGATAACTTTTTTATTTTATTTAACCTTTAACTAGGCAAGTCAGTTAAGAACAAATTCTTAATTTACAATGACGGCCTACCAAATGGCAAAAGGCCTCCTGCGGGGACGGAGGCTGGGATTAAAAATATAAATAAATGTAATAAAAATATAGGACAGAATGTGACTGGCAGAACATGTGTTGTATGAGAGCTGCAGTAGATACCTCAGATAGGGGTGAGTGAGGCAAAGAGGGTTTTATAACTGCCTGTAGGCAGACAGAGGATGTCTGAAAAGTCATTGTGTGAGTTTCAGAGAGTAACTACCTCTACCTGTGCTTGTGTTTCGATGAGGAGCTGTGTGTGCGTGTGTGTGTTGATCGATGTGTTTGGTTTGGATGCAGTAATAATACTCCAGTCTCACAAGTTGAAACAGGTAAGATCAAAATTGCACATCTACTAGCTTCCGTCTGATAAGTAAAACGGTTGCAGTCAATGAGGTGCCAAAATGCTAATTGTGTTCGTGTTATGCAACAATAATGCATATAATAATAGGTTTAAACACTTCACGCCGCTGGGTTGCACTTTGACTCATAGACAGTTAGCGGCTCTGTCATGTGTGAGTAACATTTATCCTACAGCCCATTGCTCTTTGCTTCTAAGGGTCTACAGTATGCCATTTTCACATTCCCTGACACTATTATGCAATAAAGGCTGTCGTGATATCCTGCATTCCCCTACTCCAGGCCACGGCTAGCTCTACAGTAAAAGCATCACTGCATAAGCCAGGCCTGCCACTTAAGTCACCACAGGTCACATCCACTAACGCATGTTTAATAATACAGTAACAGTAAAAATAGTAATATCACCTTTTACTGTTTCAAACACCTCCTTTGCCGAGGGTTAGTCTGTGCAGCTTGCACATAGCACAGACTGTCTTTACACTGAAGGAAATAATAGCACTTGCCATTGGCCTTGCTCACTCTCACACTGCTCCTTGCTATCTATTTCTCTGTTGCTCTCTCTCATAACTGCTTCTTAAGGGCAACTCTTATCTACTGAGTAAATACAGTATTTCCTTGCTGTGTTAGTGTCTTGTCAATAAACTTTTTTATAACCTTGCATTGCTCAAAATAACTAGCCAGATGCTGGCAAGTAGTGTTAACCTCAGGAAAAGATGGGGGGGGGGGGGGGGGGGCTCAGGAATTCACACAGGGTGAAACATCATTTGATGTAGCTGAGAACTCATAGGTTGTTAGATGTCATAAAGACCCTATGCCAGACAGTATTTCACTTCGCAATCAAATAGTACTGTGCCTATGGCAGCCAAACCTTTTGCATTGTGAAGAACTTACACGGCCTGCCAACAAATAGCGTTGTTGCTATGACAGTCTGGCAACACAGAAAGGGGTTTGGTGCCAGATAGGTGGTGGACTGAGTACTCTGTAAACCTCTCAACCCACTTGTATTAATAAGTAGTCAAGGATCCTTTTATATCTAAACTAGCAAAAACAAAAGCTATACTACATTTAAAGTGTCTGCAATCCTATGAAAGTACAGACAAAAGGTTGAAACAATGTATCTGCTCAACTATGGAAAGAAATATAAATAAATAAATGGATTTGCTGAGCCACGTTTACATTTCCGGTGTCTGGTCCGGTCAACGCTGTTTGGATTTATGGTCGCCTCATGAATCACTGTAGCAGGCGTATTCTGTTGACCGTCCTGCCAAGAGGCCACATTCTACAGAGAGTAGTAATCTTGTTCTAACAGTGGTCTGTTCAGGAGGATGTAATGTTACAGAACGTTCAGATAGAAATGTGGTTTGTAGAACAGATATGATTATCTGTCAGATCGAACAGTGTGTGCTCTACTCGTTCTGATTATATCTGCAATGTTCAGAACATTTCCCCTCACTGAATACAACACATGCTGTGTTTCAACAGATGGTGGAACAACTGTTAAGTATAGCTAAACATGGAAATATAATATTATAATGTGCTATTGAATGCCTTCAACACACCCCTACAGCCAGGTCAGAAATGTATTCAGGAGCTTGAATAAGTTACATATTAGCTAAGTCTCCATGACATATTTAACAAAAGCAAAGCAAGCCTGTCAGACATTGAGAGCAATGTCAACATTACCACAGTGATGGATTGGGAACCATCGTGATAGGGCAGTGATGCAAAGCCTGAGTACACAAGCAACTCTATCACATCCAAGTGAGATAAACTTTTATACTATCCAACACAAAACAAACTAACAGACAGACAGAAACACACATACACACACTGTGTGGCCCCTCTCTCCCTCTTTCCACTAAGCGTTTTATGGTATAGTGGAATTGCAGGCCCCGAGTGCCCAAAACCTTTAGTTCAGCCATATTATCCAGCACAGCGGATTATTCTTGCTGTCGCACTGGATACACGTAAATCAAATATGCCGCTGGTGGCCTCAGGCAGGGACAAAGGTGACCCACATCCACCCCTTACTGTTGGACGTGACCTGTTATTACGCCATCACCAATTTGTAATGAAATATAAAACAATATTATGAAAAAAGGATCGCAGGACTACATTGAGCCAATGAATTAGCCTACATTCAACAAGAGTGTATAAAGATATATGCAATAAAGTGTAGACTATAGCCATAGTCTAAAAAATCCTATTAAAGAGTCTGGCATAATTTATTTCTGCCAGTTCTTTGGGGTAGCCTATTTTTCCAAACCAAATTGACGCACTTCATGGCAGCATCAACAATTTCAGCATGCAAGAATATGCATTGCAGCAAAACAGTCTTTTCAATCTCTAAATGTCTAGCTCGTGGCTGTCCTCGCATACATGGCCTTACTGTATAGGCTACTATAAAACCAACATTTGAGTCCCTTCAGAATTTTAAGAGGGTGCACGGTGTCCCGTGTGCGTAATATTGCTCGACAAAAAGCACACTACAGCTGTCGATGGCAGTGGCCACACGACGTCAATTCGCTTGTGGCGCGGTTGATTGTAGACTGAGCTCAATCAATATAAATTGTAAAACGGTTTAGAACTGTTACCTGGAAATATAACGATTTATTTATCCAGGCACGTGGAAACAGACGCCTCGCCATCACAAAAATAGATGATCTCCATACGCGGAGCTGCGAAAGAGAATCCAAATAAATGGAGAATGCATTTCAGTGCATTCCTATGCGTTCGAAGCAGATTCTATTAACACTGAATATATCCGTTGCAGAGTTATTCTTAGTTACCCTTTCGTGTAGTTACAGCCGAAGCCTGTCTCTGAACGCAGCGCTGCTGTCTTGTCCGTGCAGCTGCTGATCACCACCTCACAAGAAAGACCACAGAAAATAAAGGCGCTGGGACGATTTTTTGGCGACGCAAAAGCTTTGATCTCCTCTGTGCAAGCAATGCATAACCATCACATTTCCTATGAAAATTTCCCTATGAAATAATGAGAATTTCTATGAAATCATTAAAACATTTATAGATTATAACTCTTCTCTCTCACTAATTCTGAATTTCATGAATGCTTGGATTTGCCATAAAATGTAACTGTTACAGCAGCTCGCAGTCATAAAAAGCAACAAGGTTTCAGCCTTTCATTGTAACAAATATGTAAATGTTACACAATGTAACAATACACAATGTTACAGGACTACTAACAGTAACAGAGGTGAAGATGGTGTATGGTTCTCTAGCGCCGACAAGTGGACGGTTGATTAATTCATATATTTGATTGGAATTCAAATAATATTACAAATATGAATAACTATAGGCTAGTCTACTACAGCTATACATTTTCCAAAACTTCAGAAGTATCCCAGAATAGTAGGTTGCCATGTCCACTATGCACACTATAATTTAGTTGTGGGCTCACAAGCTGGATATGCAGTCTAGGTGGGACGAAACAATAAGTGTAGATAATAATAATTGGACTGGTTCTGACAGTAAAACATATATATTTTTAAGTGGGTCGTGGGTGGAAAAGTGTCCTGCCTTCATTTTCAAATGTATCTAGTGGGTCAAAGATGATTGATATAGTGCCAAGATACATGTCTCTCCGCCTTTACAATGGGAGTCGTCGTCTCGCTCCCGCCTTATCCTTTCTTTGGATTGGTGGATACATCTCATTATTGTTGTCCTTTTTTAAATATTCGATGAGGGTTGTTGACATCAACTGCCTGTATTCAGTGGAGAGAGACGCTATGCTACTAGCCTAATTTAATGAACATGCAGTCATCTCGAGACATCTCCGATATAAAGTGTTTTTTCTTTAAGTTTCCGGGATGTCACCTTCCCAACTTATATCAGCATTATGAAACTTCTATTGGATCAAATAAACCTCACGTAGCAAATAAGACATACATTTTTGTTGTTGACCAAATTCGACACTCTCATTGACCTCCATACAAAACCTCCTTGCTTGGTGTGCGAAACAACACTAACTGCTGGAGGGAAACAAATTTCCCGCCGAGTAGGACCTCCCTTTCTGCCATGGTTGACCGAGCGCTTCCCACAATGCACTCCCATATCAGCGGGAAATAAAAATGGCGAATGTATTAGGGGAGAATGACCCGTTTGTTATTTTCTAAACAACATTTGTATTGTGTCATATTTTGAGAGGAGCATTTCAAAGAGATTTACCGATATTCGGACAAGACGCCAATCACCGGTTACGACCGAGTATTTCAATATATGTGGCATTTTGACCCTCCTAACTGACCGAATGAGGTAGCTCGCAAACTTATCAAAATAACATGTTATTAACTGTGGGTGCGCTCCAGAATCATTCCGTCTGTTATAGCTCGAGACATGTGCCTGTAGACAACTGCTAAGACAAATTGCATACATGATGTATCCAGCTAGCCATTGAACTGAAAACGTATATGCCGTTAATTGTATCAATTCATTATTTCATCCTGGATGCAAATGTCCAGACAGCTAACTAGCCCACGAACAAAAGGAAAAAGTGACGGTGTAGAGAGTGGGATAGGGCTCTAACACCCCAAGACTACTAATTTTCTCACAGATATCTAGTATGCTGAGTTACTTGACAGCTGAGTTGACGCAACCTGTCAAATTCTAGACAATTCTCTATTAAGTAGCGTGCATGGCTTGCTTCTGTTACTTAAAAAATGTGATTTGGCTTTCCAGTGTTCCCATTGAAATAATCTCCTTTTATTCTGTGTCTCACATATGCTGCTATGGTGAGACTCAACTGGCCTGTAGCTTCAATACAATGACAACGCTTGACAGTGACACCTATTTTTGGGGGGGGGACGATGTAGGAATTAATTCCTCTCTCTTCCAATATGACAGAGACTCAACGGCATTAGAGCGGTTGCCGGTCCACCAGCAGAAAGCACATTCCCTTCGGCAGCAGTGCAAGACGCCAGTGTCCCTGACCAGCGTCCACTCTACCGAGGCTAGACATGGAGGGGACACGGACACCAAGCTCGGCAACAAGTTTGAAGAGGGACAAGAGGTCCTAGCCCGATGGTCGGATGGGCTGTTTTATTTGGGGACTATCACGAAGGTAAGCAGCTGTAGTTACTAGGTGGAAAGTTTCAATTTGGTGTAAATGCAATTTCAGACATCTTATGTCATTTTGCAGTAAAGGATCTTGATATTTCTTTCTCCCTCAGATAAATAAGGACAAGCACCGCTGCTTTGTTGTCTTTGAAGATCGGTCCAAGTCCTGGGTTCTGTGGAAGGACATTCAGACAGGCAAGTAGTTCTTCTGCACAAGACATGCTGCCATGTCAAGTTCCAGTCATATATTTGATAGTCAATGTGATGGACCGTTTTATGCTTACTTGATAGTATGTTGAACTTTCATCTTGTTGGATATTTGCCACGTGTGTATTACACTCTAAAGAAAAAAGCCGTCTGCTAGTAAAAATACATGCCTTTCTATTTTCTCCACAGATATTGCCAATAGACCGTGGGCAGAATCCTTAAAATTCTGCTTTCATAAAGTATAATTTCTTCTCCGGGATGTACAGTTTTTCAGTTAAATGTGTGTATTCATTCCGTTAGGCTTGCCCTCATTCATTCTATCTCCGGTTGTCTTCATATCCTTGGTTGAGATTTCTTCCATCTCCTCCTGGTTTTTCTTTTGTAATTTGTCCCTGACAGTTAACAGACCACAGAATTTCCTACACCAACCGTAAATTCCCCACAGACAGGCATAGGGAAGGCACTCCTCAGCCTGTGTTACTACTGTGTTCATACATGTTAATTTTATACATGTTAATGAGTCACACTTCAGGGAGGGGCCTAGAAATTAATTGTCATCTATGAGCACCGATTTTAGTTAGATTACTCATGACTGATGTTTGACATATTGGAATTGCACAATCGTATTTGGTCTAAGTGGCAGAAAATGTGATTGTGTTATGTTGAACCTCAAATGGCACCCCCAGTTGTATTTGAGTAGGAATTCATTTAAGTTGGGCCTCTCAACTAAAGTCACCTAGAGTTAAAAAGTTCATATTCTATGGCCTTTGCACTTATGCTTACACTCTGACCAGACCGTGCGTCCGCCATCGCCATTTTGTCCACCTACACCAGACACGATCAGGACACGCAGGTTGAAAAATCAAAACGAACTCTGAACCAACTATATTAATTTGGGGACAGGTCGAAAAGCATTAAACATTTATGGCAATTTAACTAGCTAGCTTGCTGTTGCTAGCTAATTTGTCCTTGGATATAAACATTGGGTTGTTATTTTACCACAAGGTCCTCTACTCCGACAATTAATCTACAGGTAAAAGTTTGTTTCTAGTAATCTCTCCTCCTTCTTCTTTGGACTTTATATGGCGGTTGGCAACCATCTTTAAGGTGCACTACCGACTGGACTGGAGTGTAGACCTCAGTTCATCTTTCAAACACCCACGTGGGTATATGCTCCTAAAAACCAATGAGGAGGTGGGACTTGCAGTGCGTCAAGCGTCACAAATAGAACCAAGTTATATTTTAGCACCTTGCTACGCAGACACGCGCGAGCAGTGTGGGTGCAATGATTGAATAACATGCATTATTTTGCAGCGCACGTGACGCGAGTGGTGTGGTCAGCATGCTAGACTACGCCATTTTATTTTGTGCGGTTGCAGGTGTGATAAAAAAATAAAATAAAAGTGTTTAACTTCTATATTAAATGACGTCCACTTCAAAAAAGGGTCCCTCTCTCGTTGGACTGGATATGAATGACAGATTCCTATTTCAGTCAACTTTGGGTGAAAGTAGCATATCTTGTTTGATTATGTTGGATTGGTAGCACATGGGGATAGGTTTGTGGAGATAGGACTGCATATAGCACTGTGCACACATCACATTGGTGAAATGGAGACTTCCCACCATGGTCTCGCACCTTTGTTTGTCAGTTATAATGTACAAAAGTTAACTGTTATGCGTTGTTGAAACTTGGTCCCCCCCACGTGCAGGTTTTTTTTTCCCCCCTAGCACTACACCCTGACTCAAATAACCAATTCATCATCAAGCTTTGATTATTTGAATCAGCTGTGTAGTGCTAGGGCAAAAATCTAAACGTGCACCTAGGAGGGGCCTCAGGACGGAGTTTGGGAAACCCTGATCTAGAGGAATGACCCATCCCACCTGTGTTTTTTTAGGGGACGAGGGAGGAGAGGACATGGTCTGCACAATATGCCAGGATGAGTGCTCAGAGGATCCCAACGAGATTGTCATCTGCGACAAGTGTGGACAAGGTAGGGCTTAATCACCTCCCAAACAATGTTGACATGGCTTAATCACCATCCTAAGAGTGGATTTTCACCAACAACGAATTTGGCAAGAGATGTTCCGTCCCTGTTAATTTTCAATGAGGACATGCAGAGAAATTGTGGGAGGGTGAGCCCTGCTAGCAGAGGGGTGGAAAAACTTTATGTGTAGCGATGCGTTTTCAAGAGGGTTCCGCCTCTGGTCAAAACCCAATGTAACTTCTTCGTCCTGTAGCGCAAAGACAAGGTTGGGAAATTATGCTTTGGGCCAGATGTTTGTAGATTTATATCCCATTTAAGGATTCCTTGTTTGCTATCTAGTCATTAGAGGTCCCACCTCTGGAAAAATTTATTGATACAATAGTAATTCTCTCTTAACTGTGACCCGTCTTTTCCTTTCAGGATACCACCAGCTCTGCCACTCCCCCATCATCGACTCCAGCCTGATCGACACCGATGAGAAGTGGCTCTGTAGGGAGTGTGTGTTCGCCACAACAGAGGTACTTACGATACTATATTATTACTAACACTGAGTGTACAAAACATTAGGAACACCTGCTCTTTCCATGAGACAGACCAGGTGAAAGCTATGATCCCTTATTGATGTCACTTGTTAAATACACTTTAATCAGTGTAGATGAAGGGGCGGAGACAGGTTAAAGAAGTATTTTTAAGCCTTGAGACATGGATGTGTATGTGTACCATTCAAAGGGTGAATGGGTAAGACAAAATATTTAAGTTCCTTTGAATGGGGTGTGGTTGTATGTGCCAGGTGCACCGGTTTGTCAAGAACTGCAACGCTGCTGGGTTTTTCACTCAACAGTTTCCCATGTGTATCAAGAATGGTCCGCCACCCAAAGGACATCCAGCCAACTTGACACAACTGTGGAATGCATTGGAGTCAACATGGGCCAACATCCCTGTGGAATGCTTTCGACACCTTGTAGAGTCCATTCCCCGACGAATTGAGGCTGTTCTGAGGGTCAAAAAGGGCGGGGTGCAACGAAATATTAGGACTGGGTTCCTAATGTTTTGTCTGTGTATATTGTCCATTTACATTTAGTGAGTTCAGCATGCAAGGTACCCAAAAAGAAATACAGTAATTAAGCAATAAGGTCCGTGGGGGTGTGGTATATGGCCAGTATACCACGGCTAAGGGCTGTTCTCAGCACGACGCAACGCTGAGTGCCTGGATAAAGCACTTAGCCGTGGTATATTGGCCATATACCACAAAGTACCTGATGTGCCTTATTGCTATTATTAACTGTTTACCAATGTAATTAGAGCAGTAAAAATACATGTTTTGTCATACCCGTGGTATACAGTCTGATGTACCACTGTTTTCAGACAATCAGCATTCAGGGCTCGAACCACCTAGTTTGTAATACAATACAACATAATGCAATATGAAAACACTGGAAAGTGAACCCACACATAATATTCATATTACAGAACCACTGTGTGAAAAGGTCGTAGTAATAGTAAGGGAACGCTCCAACCAAATTGAGCTCACAGTCCGGTGTATGTGTTCTCTGACAGAAGGGTCCCAAAGCCCTGCAGGAGCTGAAGCAGTCTCTGCCTTATTCCCTGGAGGACCTGGTGTGGGACCAGGGACACAAGACCAACATCCAGCAATGCTACTGCTACTGTGGAGGCCCTGGAGAGTGGGTCTCACACACACACACACACACACACACACACACACACACACACACACACACACACACACACACTCTGTTTTAACCCCTCTCTCCTTTAGCTGGTACCTGAAGATGCTGCAGTGCAACAGGTGTAAGCAGTGGTTCCACGAGGCATGTATCCAGTGTTTTAAGACGCCCATGCTCTATGGAGACAGGTACTAAACAACCGCACCTTTAAAGCCTCGTATGATAAGTCATCTCTCAGGAATCATGTGCTGAGTGACTACCTATGGCATGCAAGAAAATAAATCTACTCTTGTGCTTCTTTCTCACCAGGTTCTATCTATTTATTTGCTCAGTTTGCAGTAGTGAACCAGAGTACCTCAAACGACTGCCTCTTAGATGGTGAGAGAAATTTGTGTCGAATTGATTGGTGTACGAGAAGGGTTGATGTTATTCACTCGAGCTGTTGATCTATTGTTTCCACCTGTTGAAGCAAACAAGATACCCCAATAACACTGAATCAGTTTAACAGTGTGTGTGTATATATATATGTATATGTATGTGTATGTATGTGTGTGTGTGTGTGTGTGTGTGTGTGTGTGTGTGTGTATATATATATATATATATTTGATGAAACTGGAGTAGCAGTCTATCATAGTTCCCTCTAGGAAAAATAAAGCTATTCTATTCCACGTTAATCCCCGTACTGAATCATTGACTTGTGGCTGTTCTGTGCTTCCTTCCTTGTTTCTGTCCAATAGGGTGGACGTTGCACACCTGAGCCTCTACAACATGAGTGTGATTCACAAGAAGAAGTACTTTGATTCTGAGATGGAGCTGATGACTTACATCAACGACACCTGGGAGCAACTGCAGCTCGGGGAGGTAGGACGAAGCTTGACACAGTTGGGAATAGTGGTGTGAATGTTTAAACATTAAAACGTTTAAACAAAATTGTGATCCTTGACGGCAAGAAAAAGTTTCCCCCCCAAAAAATTATCACAGTGCCGTTATCACAAAACATATTATTTTCTGTGTTATAGCATAACTAGATGATAGGCTATAAAGAAGTGTTTTTTTACATTTATTTCACCCTTATTTAACCAGGTAGGACAGTTGAGAACAAGTTCTCATTTACAATTGCGACCTGGCCAAGATGAAGCAAAGCAGTGCGACGAAAACAACAGAGTTACATAAACAAACATACAGTCAATAACACAATAGAAAAATCTATGTACAGTGCGTGCAAATGTAGAAGAGTGGGGAGGTAAGGCAATAAATAGGCTATGTAGGTGAAATAATTACAATTTAGCATTAACACTGGAGTGATAGATGTACAGATGATGATGTGCAAGTAGAGATACTGGGTTACTGCAAAAGGGCAAGAGGATAAGTAACAATATGTGGATGAGGTAGTTGGGTGTGCTATTTACAGATTGTCTGTGTATAGGTAACAGCTGCTCTGACAGCTGATGCTTAAAGTTAGAGAGGTAGATATAAGACTCCAGCTTCAGTGATTTTTGAAATTCGTTCCTGTCATTGGCAGCAGAGAACTGTAAGGAAAGGCGGCCGAAGGAAGTGTTGGCTTAGGTGACCAGTGAAATATACCTGCTGTAGCGAGTGCTTCGGGTGGGTGTTGCTATGGTGACCAGTGAGCTGAGATAAGGCTGGGCTTTACCTAGCATAGACTTATAGATGCCCTGGAGCCAGTGGGTTTGGCGACGGATATGTAGTGAGAGCATACAGCCAACGAGAGCATACAGGTCGCAGTGGTGGGTAGTATATCGGGCTTTGCTGACAAAACGGATGGCACTGTGATAGACTGCATCCAATTTGTTGAGTAGAGTGTTGGAGGCTAATTTGGAAATGACATCGCCGAAGTCAAGGATCAGTAGGATAGTCAGTTTTACGAGGGTGTGCTTAGCAGCATGAGTGAAGGAGGCTTTGTTGCGAAATAGGAAGCCAATTCTAGATTTAATTTTGGATTGGAGATGCTTAATGTGAGCCTGGAAGGACAGTTTAGTCTAGCCAGACACCTAGGTAGTTGTCCACATATTCTAAGTCAGTACCGTCCAGAGTAGTGATGCTTGTCAGACAGGAGGTTGCAGGCAGCAATCGGTTGAAGAGCATGCACTTAGTTTTACTTGCATTTAAAAGCAGTTGAAGGCCTCGGAAGGAGTGTTGTATGGCATTGAAGCTCGTTTGGAGGTTTGTTAGCACAGTGCCCAAAGAAGGGCCAGATGTATACAGAATGGTGTCGTCTGCGTAGAGGTGGATCAGGGAATCACCAGCAGCAAGAGCGACATCATTGATATATACAGAGAAAAGAGTCGACCCGAGAATTGAACCCTGTGGCACCCCCATAGAGACTGCCAGAGGTCCGGACAACAGGCCCTCCGATTTGACACACTGAACTCTATCAGAGAAGTAGTTGGTGAACCAGGCGAGGCAGTCATTTGAGAAGCCAAGGCTATTGAGTTTGCTGATAATGGTCGGGGATCTGTTTAACTTCGCTTTCGAAGACTTTAGAAAGGCAGGGTAGGATAGACAGTTTGGGTCTATAACTATAAACTATAACAGTTTGGGTCTAGAGTGTTTTCCCCTTTGAAGAGGGGGATGACCGCGGCAGCTTTCCAATCTTTGGGGATCTCAGATGACACGAAAGAGGTTGAATAGGCTAGTAATAGGGGTTGCAACAATTTCGGCTGATCATTTTAAAAAGAGAGGGTCCAGATTGTCTAGCCCAGCTGATTTTATAGGGATCCAGATTTTGCAGCTCTTTCAGAACATCAGCTGTCTGGATTTGGGTGAAGGAGAAGCGGGGGAGGGGCTTGGGCAAGTTGCTGCAGGGGGTGCTGAGATGTTGGCCGGGGTAGGGGTAGCCAGGTGGAAAGCATGGCCAGCCGTTGAAAAATGCTTACTGAAATGATCGATTATCGTAGATTTATCAGTGGTGACAATGTTTCCTATCCTCAGTGCAGTGGGCAGCTGGCAGGAGGTGCTCTTATTCTCCATGGACTTTACAGTGTCCCAAAACCTTTTGGAATTAGTGCTACAGGATGCAAATTTCTGTTTGAAAAAGCTAGCCTTGGCTTTCCTAACTGACTGAGTATATTGGTTCCTGACTGCCCTGAAAAGTTGCATATCGCGGGGGCTATTCGATTCTAATGTATAACGCGACAGGATGTTTTTGTGTTGGTCAAGAGCAGTCAAGTCTGGGGTGAACCAATGGCTTTATCTGTTCTTAGTTCTACATTTTTTGAATGGGGCATGCTTATTTAAGATGGTGAGGAAAGCACTTTTAAAGATCAACCAGGCATCCTATACTGACGGGATGAGGCCAATATCCTTCCAGGATCCCTGTGCCAGGTCGATTAGAAAGGCCTGCTTGCTGAAGTGTTTTAGGGAGCTTTTGACAGTGATGAGGGGTGGTGGTTTGACCGCAGACCCATTACGCATGCAGTCAATGAGGCAATGATCACTGAGATCCTGGTTGAAGACAGCAGAGGTGTATTTAGAGGGCAAGTTGGTCAGGATGATATCTAAGAGGGTGCCCATGGTTACGGATTTAGGGTTGTACCTGGTAGGTTCCTTGATAATTTGTGTGAGATTGAGGGCATCTAGTTTAGATTGTAGGATTCCTGGGGTGTTAAGCATGTCCCAGTTTAGGTCACCTAACAGTATGATCTCTGAAGATACATGGGGGGAAATCAATCTACATATGGTGTCCAGGGCACAGCTGGGGGCTGAAGGGGGTCTATAACAAGCGGCAACAGTGAAAGGATTGTTTCTGGAAAGGTGGATTTTTAAAAGTAGAAGCTCAAATTGTTTGGGCACAGACCTGGATAGTAAGACAGAACTCTGCAGGCTATCTCTGCAGTAGATTGCAACTCTGCCCCCTTTGGCAGTTCTATCTTGTTTTTTCAGGATTTTTGGTGGCCTTCCTAAACCAGGATTCAGACACGGCTATGACATCCGGGTTGGCGAAGTGTCCAAAGCAGTGAATAAAACAAACTTAGGGGGGTGGCTTCTAATGTTAACATGCATGAAACCAAGGCTTTTACGGTTACAGAAGTCAATCAATCAAGTTTATTTTATATAGCCCTTCGTACATCAGCTAATATCTCGAAGTGCTGTACAGAAACCCAGCCTAAAACCCCAAACAGCAAGCAATGCAGGTGTAGGTGCAGGTGTAGAAGTCAACAAATAAGAGCGCCTGGGGAATGGGAGTGGTGCTGGGGGCTGCAGGGCCTGGATTAACCTCTACATCACTAGAGGAACAGAGGAGGAGTAGGATAAGGGTACGGCTAAAGGCTATCAGAACTGGTCGTCTAGTGTGTTCGGCACAGAGAGTAAAAGGAGCAGGTTTCTGGGCATGGAAGAATAGATTCAAGGCATAATGTACAGACAAGGGTATGGTAGGATGTGAATACAGTGGAGGTAAACCTAGGCATTGAGTGACGATGAGAGAGGTTTTGTCTCAAGAGACATCGTTTAGACCAGGTGAGGTCACCGCATGTGTGGGGGGTGGAACAAAAGGGCTAGCTACGGCATATTGAGCAGGGCTGGAGGCTCTACAGTGAAATAAGACCTTCACTAACAAAAGCAGCAATGGACAAGGCATATTTACATTAGGGAGAGGCATGCTTAGCCGAGTGATCATTGGGTCCAGTGAGTAGCTAGGCGAGCTGGAGACACGGCGATTCAGACAGCTAGCGGGCCGGGGCAAGCAGGTGGTACGTCGCAACGGAGGAGCCTGTTGAAACCCCCTCGGACGGTTACGTTGGCAGACCAGTCGTGATGGATCGGCTGGGCTCTGTCGGCAGTAAAAGGGTTCAGGCCAAAATATGTATTGAAGCACAAGAATTGGCTGATGGACCTCTTCAGCTAGCCAGGAGATGGGCCTAGCTCAAGGCTAGCTCCAGGCTAACTGGTGCTTGCTTCGGGACAGAGACATTAGCCAGGAGTAGCCACTCGGATAGCAGCTAGCTAGCTGCAATGATTCGGTGCAAAGGTTCAGAGCTTGCGGTAGGAATCCTGAGATGTGGTAGAGAAAAAGCAGTCCGATATGCTCTGGGTTGATATCGCGCTGTGCAGAGTGGCAGGAATTGACCAGGCGGAGGCTGGCTGATGTCCGTGTTAACGGTGATGACTGCTAGCAGTGGCTAACTGACTACTGGCTAGTAGCTAGTTAGCTGGCTACCTTCTGATGGGGGTTCCGGTTCTAAAGTGTAAAAATAGCAGATCCGTACCACATTGGGTGAGGCGGGTTGCAGGAGAGTATGTTCAGTTCGTAGATGGCAATTCAGATTTTAAAAATTATATATATTAGAAGAAAACAAGAAAAAAATATATACATGGGACAAGACAACAGACATCTGACTGCTGTGCCATCTTGGATATTTTGCCTGGGGAAAGTTGTGTAATTTAAATAAAAACCAGAGAGTAAGAGGCAAACTTTGGGTTACTTTGGTGAATTTGCGAGGCATACAATATATTGCGAGATACAGATTACCAAGATATATGCACGCTGTTCTGCCTGCCCCCTCTCTCTCCCTCGCGCTGTTCTGCCTGCCCCCTCTCGCTCCCTCGCGCTGTTCTGCCTGCCCCCTCTCGCTCCCTCGCGCTGTTCTGCCTGCCCCCTCTCTCTCCCTTGCGCTGTTCTGCCTGCCCCTCTCTCTCCCTCGCGCTGTTCTGCCTGCCCCCTCTCTCTCCCTCGCGCTGTTCTGCCTGCCCCCTCTTCTCTAGTGATGCGAGTGTGATCAGTCTTTGGTCTGTTGCATGTGGAATATTCTAGCCTATTCATTGATGATAGGCCCTGCTTTACTGAAGTGAGACATTGTAAGCCAAGAACTTGAAAGATATAGCTTTTGATTGCTGATAGATAGGCCTAGTGCATGGTTCTGACTGTCTGCCTGGTGGCCGACCTGCCTATACTGTGCCCCTTCCCTCTCACTCCGTCCCTCGGTATGAAAATGCAGGTGTTTGTGTTCTCGGAAGTACGGCAACTAATCCGTCTCCTCCAATCCAAAAAACACTTAATCTTAGGAGTCGATTCTGGTATCTTGACACTAAGAAATGGGATTCGACACCGGGATTCGACTCCCCACCATTACGTCATTAACAATTGGAAAGGGGAAAGTGGGATACCTAGTCAGTTGTCCAACTGAATGTATTCAACTGAAGTGTGTCTTCCGCATTTAACCCAACCCCCCTGAATCAGAGAGGTGCGGGGGGCTGCCTTAATCGACAACCACGTCTTCGGCGCCTGGGGAACAGTGGTTAACTGCCTTGCTCAGGGGCAGAACGACAGATTTTTACCTTGTCAGTTCGGGGATTTGATCCAGCAACCTTCCAGTTACTGGCCCAACGCTCTGACCAAAGGCAAGCGACAGCAGCAAAGTCCTGTATGGAAGTACTTTGAGAGTTAAATGGAAAAAATGTGCAAGCTGGAATTGAGGTACAGTAATGGTAGTACAGGTGCAATGCTTAACCATCTGAAAGGGACGCACCGTGAGACCCAAAATATTGCTGGTAGCAGCGCAGCCTCATTGATTTTTTAAATTTAATTTTCTGACTTTTTCTTATTGTTTTAATGGAAAACCAAAATAAATAAATGGGGAGCCAGGCCCAGGCAATCAGAATCCGTTTTTTTTTCCCAACAAAAGGGCTTTATTGCAAACAGAAATACTACTCCGTTTCATCAGCTGTCCGGGTGGCTTGTCTCAGACGATCCGGATGTGGAGGTCATGGTCTGCGATTTTAAGGCAAGTTGGACAAACTACCAAGTTCTCTAAAACGACGTTGGAGGCAGCTTATGGTAGAGGAATGAACATTCAATTCTCTGGCAACAGCTCTGGTGGACATTCCTGCAGTCGGCATGCCAATTGCACACTCCCTCAACTTGAGACATCTGTGGCATTGTGTTGTGTGACAAAACTGAACATTTTAGAGTGGCATTTTATTGTCCCCAGCACAAGGTGCACCTGTGTAATGATCATGCTGTTAATCAGTTTCTTGATATGCCACACCTGTCAGGTGGATGGATTATCTTGGCAAAGGAAAAATGGTCATTAACAGGGATGTAAACACATTTCTGCACAACATTTTAGAGAAAAGCTTTTTGTGCATCTGGAACATTTCTGGTATCTTTTTTCACCTCATGACACATGGGACCAACACTTTACATGTTGCGTTTTTATATTTTTGTTGAGTTTATTTTATTTGATACAGCAGTATATTACATTTTAACACTAAATAAATCTGACTTTTTCGTTTTTCCAAATACAGCTTTCAGCCACTCCTCAGTCGGACCGATATGAAAGTATTTTGGAAGCACTGAATAGCAACCACAGCATGTGAGTAACTCTCTATGACCTTATGATTTCTGTAATGTTAGCATACAAATCCACCCTCATTTGTCCATCTCTCTTAGGTTCATGTCAGGGAAGGAGATCAAGAAGAAGAAGCACCTCTTTGGGCTGAGGATCCGTTTTCCTCCGGGTCCCCAGAGCTCTGACCTGCTGGCCAACAGAGGGGAGCCAGAGAGGGCCTCCAACGAGATCAAGATCAAAGGCAGGAAGGCTATCAAGCCTCTTACTAACACAAGGTGGAACTCAAGTTTCTACTAAATTATGTTATGAGACACTCATAAAAAAATATATACTAATTTAAAAACCCATTTTTTTGCATGCAAGATATCCTGGTAAGGCTGTTTTGGTTTTTATCTCAGTACTTTTGGTTGGGTTTGGTTAGCCAGAAGTTTACTGGTAAGATAAGGGACCAGAAAAGAGAACTATCCTTTTGTTTTCAGTGAACTATGATGACTCAATTTGACGGTGTGAATCTTGTTGTTCCAGTGAAGTAACCAATGGCGTGGTGAAGAAGACCAAGAAGATGAAGAAACAGGGAGGTCACTCCCTGGCGACTCTGGCCAAGCTAAGTCGCTCCAGTGAACTCTTGGCCCAGGTGTGTGTGTTTAATACTACTTGTATTGATCAACGTTAACACCTTTACCCAAAGTTAAAACATTTTGAGAGATATGTTGTTCATCCATTGACATGTGTAATACCTCTTTATCCCTCCTGAAGGATATGAAGCCACCACCACCTCTGGATTCCCAGTCCTTAAGGAGGTCAGTTATCCCCCCCCAAAAAAAATTAATTTGTGAAACTTTTGCTCAGTTTGTGAAACTGTTGAATTGTGGTGTTCTTCTTTACTCCCAGCAGCAGGAGTGACAGATCTGTTCCCTCCTCCAGTACCTCCGAGATGGAATCCATCAGTGCCGTCCGCACCACTGAAACTACCTCAACTAGCCTCTCCAGACAGTCCAGGTACATTCTACAATAGCATTATGGTACACCAAGTATGTGGACATCCCTTCAAATTAGTTGATTCGGCTATTTCAGCCATGCCAGCTGCTGACGTGTATATAATCGAGCATGCGACCATGGAATCGCCGTAGACAAACATTGGCAGTAGAATGGCCTGTACTGAAGAGCTCAGTGACTTTCAACGTGGGATGCCACCTTTCCAACAAGTCAGTTTGTCAAATTTCTACCTTGCTAGAGCTGCCCCGGTCAACTGTCAGTGCTGTTATTGTGAAGTGGAAATGTCTTGGCGCAGCAATGTCTCAGCTGTGAAGTAGTAGGCCAAACAAGCTCACAGAACGGGACCACCATGTGCAGAAGCGAGTAAAAATTGTGTGTCCTCAGTTGCAACACTCACTATTGAGTTCTGTACTGCCTCTTGAAGCAACGCCAGCACAATAACTGTTTGTTGGGAGCTTCATGAAATGGGTTTCCATGGCCGAGCAGCCTCACACAAGCCTAAGATCCCCATGCGCAATGCCAAGCGTCGGTTGGAGTGGCGTAAGCTCGCCACCATTGGAATCTGGAGCAGTGGAAACGCCTTCTCAGGAGTGATGAATCAAGCTTCACCATCTGAATCTGGGTTTGGCGGATGCCATGATAACGCTACCTGCCCCAATGCATATGGCCAACTATGAAGTTTGGTGGAGGAGGAATAATGGTCTGGGCCTGTTTTTTCATGGTTCGGGCTAGGCCCCTTAGTTACAGTGAAGGGAAATCCTACCGCATAGTGACATTCTAGATGATTCTGTACTTCCAACTTTGACAACAGTTTGGGGAAGGCCCTTTCATGTTTCAGCATGACGGTGCCCCTGTGCACAAAGCGAGGTCCATACAGAAATTATTTGTCTATCGGTGTGGAAGAACTTGACTGCCCTGCACAGAGCCCTGATCTCAACCACATCGAACACCTTTGGGATGAATTGTAACGCTGACTGCGAGCCAGACCTAATCGCCCAACATCAGTGCACGACCTCACTAATTCTCTCTCGCCTCTCACTCTTGCCTCTCGCTTTCTCTCTTCCCTATTCCTCCCCAGCTTGTGTAGCTCCAGTAAGACGTTCACGGGTCGCCACTGGCCCATCTCCCAGCCCCCCCTGAAGAGGAGACGGGGCCGGCCACGTCGGGCCCCCCTCCAGCCTCCCAACCCTGAGATCCCCCCTCCTCACCAGCCAGACCCCCACCACCTCCCAGAGCTCCCCAACCCCCTGCTGGGGCTCCACTCCACGGACATAGTGCACGGGCTGGGCCAAGGTGGTCAGCTGTCCCACCTGAAGAGCTCAATCAGTAGCTACTTTGGGGTGGCAGGCCGCCTGGAGTGCGGGGAGAAGTACCGCATCCTAGCTCGCCGGGTCACCCTGGACGGCAAGGTTCAATACCTGGTGGAGTGGGAGGGTGTCACTGCCTCCTAAACTTGTCATATCGCTTAACATGTTTACACAGCGTTTATAAAGCATTATAAACTGGGTGGTTCTGAATGCTGATTGGCTGAAAGCTGTGGTATATCAGGCCGTATACCACGGGTATGACACATTTATTTTTACTGCTCTAACTACATTGGTAACCAGTTTATAATAGCAATAAGGCACCTCGGGGGTTTGTGGTATATGAACAGCCCTTAGCCGTGGTATATTGGCCATACACCACACCTCCTCGGGCCTTATTGCTTAATTGCACTCTTCTTCTGAGATCGGGCTTCCCCGTGTTGCCCAGTCTGGAACGGCGCTTGCGTTTCCAGTGATATGCTCCAGTGATATGCTCTTTCTGTGACTTGTCTTTTGTGTTTCAGATCTGTTTCGGTTTTGTAAACTGAAGAGGTTAAGAGATCAGCTTTGGCAGAATGTAAAATGAATGGTGTTTAGAGTGGCTAGGTAAAGGGTGTGAATGGTGTTTGAGTGTCTTTGCGCCTGACTTGATATGTTGAAAGTGTGCCTGTTTGCGAGTAGTTGATGTTCGAGAGGGACTCAAACAACAGAGATGATGTTGTGCTGCTGCAAACCCGTTTTATTATTATTGTTTATTATGAATTATTATATATATCTTTACTTTTCTACGTTTTTATTGATATGCCTCGAGTGTCTAGTGAGACACAGTTCATTTTTTTACGATTTGGATTTGATTGCACATACTGTATCAAGTTCAGCCTGTCATACAGCAATTCTCCTGAACCCGTTGTACCCAGGCTCATAAAATCACTTAGAGATATGAAGTTTCTCTTTTCAGTCTTTGGCAGCTGAAAGCGTGTAACCTCTAGCTCTAATCTCTGCTTAATGTTCTGCAAATCATCTCACTATGAATAGTATTAATTTCACTGTGTTCTAGTCCAAATCTACACTGTCAAGATTTTACTCAGACTTTTTCTAAAGCATTATTAATTACTGGTAGAATTTGCTTTGAGGGCTGAGCTTGTGCGAAAGAACGTTAGTGACTGAATTCATGTGTCATGCGGTAACTGGTACCGTTAGGCCTTGTGTTACATTTGAAAGGTTGAGTAATGTACCCACGTTTTTACTTGTGTTCTACAATATATGTTCTGAAGATATACATTTTTGCTGCATTTTTTTAATATGCAATCATTGTACTTTTAGATATCTACAGTTACATTTATGAACCTCTTAAAGAACTTTGTTCCTTAATTTTCTTCCCTCTGTGTGGTTATATTTTATGACTGATCAGTGCGAACATTGAATGCAAAAATCTCATGGACCTTTTTACTTATATAAAACTGATTTCAGTTCTTAAAGCCGCCTATGCAACTTAAGTCTCGAAAGACAATTGTTTTTGTATTTCAATCACTTGACCGCAAGATTGGCATCAGCAACAAACCGCAAAAATATTTTGGTTACATCTGACTCTGGACTTTTTTTTTTTTTTTTTTTCAGGTGCTATTTATTTCACCTTTTACTCCTCAGAACTGTGCACTTAGTCAGATGTCTGCTGGTACAACCAAGCTCACCTAGAACCCACTCAGGATATGCTCAGCAACTTTATTGTATGTATGACGTACTCAAAGATTTGGAATATAACATGTTATTGATGGAACATTTTCTGTGGTGTCAGTATTTCATTGAAGTTAATTTTAAAGAAAATGTATCATTCATTTAGTCATTCCTCTGTGACTGGTTGTTTTCAAAAAGCTGCAGTTCAGTCCATTATGCTTCAGGGTCACAAGTGTCTCTTAGTTCATCTGAAAACATTATCTTCCACTTATCACATGAAGTGTTTACTTTTTATTTCCCTTCACCTCTGAGGGGTTAGGTTCAATATAGAAGAACATTTCAGTTGAATGCGTTGTATAACTGACTAGGTATCCCCCCCCCCCCCTGTTTCATTGTAAGAGGTCAAGCAGTTAATGCCTCTTGCTGTTGGATTATGTTTTGTTATTCTCAGAAAATGCCATTTTCCCCTTGAGGCAGTGGAGTTGGGTCAAGTCGTTGATACCTCTTTATTCATATATATATTTTTTTTAAGTGATTTTAAGCTTTTCTTCTGTATCAAACTTTATTGGTCACATACACATTTAGCAGATGTTGTTGCGGGTGTAGTGAAATGCTTGTGTGTGTGTATGTTGTTCCAGTGTTAGACCCCTGGATCTTTCTGTTTTCTACTGGCTTTGGGCAGGCTTCTTCAGCCGAATAATAAATATCTAAAAGCCTACTGATATTATTTATTTATTTTCTTCACATTGGCACTTTTCTTTTGATTCCAGTATGTCATCTTGCTGTTTAATTTTTTTATTTTTATGTATGGCATGTTACAGTTCCATGAAGTAAGACAGTGTAGAGAATTAATTCAGGTCACACAGTCACCAGCTAGTTAACATTAACCCAGAAATAATAATTCTTAGTGTTTCTGATTTCACTCCAGTAGTGGGCTTACATCTCAGCTGTGTCATTATGGTCATCTCTGGCGATCATCATTGACATGATACAAGGGTAGTTTATATTTATTCGTATAAGTTTTATTCCAAAGATGAATGTGTCCACCCTGAAGTGGCAGTTTCGAGACAACTGAAATTCGGGGGGAAAATGAGGTCAAATCATGACGACGGTGATCTTCAGGTTGGAGATCTAGAAAGATGCCAGAGTTTCCGACTTGGAATTCCGATTGTTCCCAGTGTGGAGCTCGTTATGTTCGAGTTCCCATTGGTCTTGAACGCGCTGAAGTCGGAGATTTTCGAGTTCCCAGTTTTGAACGCGGCATATGTCCCAAGATACAAGGCAAGATGGTATACTATATAATAAGTGTAGCCTATTGTTGTCGTGGGGTAATTTGTTTTAATCTTTCGCCTATGACGTAATCTCGTCCAGAAATACGTCACTTGAACATGAGCGTGACAGGACTTCTTGGGTCAGTTCTTCATCAAGGAGTCAGTCCGTTTTCAGGCCTAACTACCATCAGTTAGGAAAGGACACCCGCTCAGACTTCGTGAGGTCAAGTCTGTCACAGAGGCTAATCCACGAGGTACATGTATGTTGATTGTAGACCACTGCGACCTGTCTAGCAGATGACCCGTCAATGCGTTGCTTGCCTCGGCTCCAGGCTTCACTCAGGAGACGAAAGCCTGTGGCTGAGGCTAGGAAAAGGAAATGCTGCCGTAGGTTTCTATGTAATGTTAAACGGACACGAGGCACACGCAGAGAAATGTTTCTCTGCCCCTTCTGTAAGGAATTTTAACCTTGTTGCCGCATGAGTTTTCTAGATGTTTGATAAACGTGGTTAACGTGTTGCTAACAGGGTATTGAGGATTAACATATGGGTGTCAAAGAAAAATAATGATTATTAGCTACGTGGTGGTGGGACTAGGCTATAGGGTGGTTTGGGGTTAAACGCATCCTCCTGTAATTCTCGCATAAACCACTATATGTCACCAACATGTATTTCATCACTTTCACTGGATGCCACTAGTCTTGCTCAACTAAAATTGTCATCTGTCTTATCTCAACTTTGTAAATCGCACCGACAAAACGGTTTTGAGGTACATTGATCTTTTATTTTGTTATTTACAAAAAGTTATATAGCTAAATAATTTAACAAAGTTAGAGCAGTTGCTAGGCCCTACATCCATTTCCGGACTTATTAATGATATGTACCCATTTGATTCTTGAAAAAACGTTTAAATGCCGCATGAGCTTAGTTCAATTGTCATATCCCATCAGACCCCAAATATAAGCTTGTTTAACTCCAATGTGTGTAAACAAAGTAAATGTAAACAAACACTATATACCCTCAAAACATGGTTCCAACTATAATTTTGATATAATGGACGGTAAGTCCTTGCATCCATAGCTCTGTCTATGAACTTGAGAGCGGTTACATGTCTCCAGCCCCATCCCTCAGCTTTTTTGCGAAACAACTGCTGATTGCCCCTTTAAAACCTGAAAACACATGCATTTAATTGAGTTGTGGGAATAAGACATATGTTTATCTTCAGACAACTTCATCCTAAAAATGTCTGACTACACTGTGAAGATCGAGGGAACTGGTCCCGAGGAGTCCGAGGCGTCCCCTGAGAAGTCCAGGTAGCTATTTTTAAAGCAAACAGAGACGACAGACTGACAGATCTAAAATGGATCTAGATAGATGCTCAACAACTACTTACGACCACTAAATAGACTCAACAACCAAATCTCAATGGTTAACTCAGACGTGCTGTGGCCTACAGGGACCCGTCTCCTGAGCCTGCTGTCCTGCCCGTGACAGATGTGTCCTTCCTTGGAGCAATGGAATACACGGTGAAAAATGAATATTGAAATTGTTGAAGAAATCTTGAGCATAAATGTATTTTTCTAATCTGCTGGGTCTAGTTAAAAACATGATAGCAATCTATAATCTACAATAGGTTATCTTGTACCTTTAGCCTAGCAAGCTATTAATCAGATTTTTACGCTCACAGAATGAGATGCTTAGCTCCCTGGATCAAGTGATGGACAGTCAAACACAAGAAAATGGTGAACAAGTGGAAGCAACTGAAAGTCAGAGGAAGAGACTAAAGGTAGCAATCATCTATTGTTACTGTCTGTACATTTCTCACAACCTGCCAACCTGCCTTCAAAAGCCAAGGGGACTCTCGTCAAACGCTATTAGCTCTTGCTCTTTTACCCAGTGTAACGGCTGCATTTCATCATCTTCATGAACTCAATGTGCTGTCAAATGTTATGATTGCTGCATTGCCTATATTACTATATTTGACATGGTTTACAATTGTCTCGAAACAGGGAAACCTAGGTTTGTCCTCTGCTGGGTGTTCACTTGGATGTATTCCAAGCTTTGACTCAGGTCAGTGTTTAATCTTTACTTGATTACTTTATTGTATCACTATGATAACACCAGCAATATGTCCAATGTGTGAGATAAGTGTCAGACATTTGATCTCCTTTCCTCTAGTGTCCCTTACATCTACGGTCAACACGGATAACAACTCAGGGGAGAGTCTAGAGCAGCTGCAGTACCAAGGGGTCCTGAGTGTGGATACATGTGATGAGGTGGAGGTCAAGGTGCCTGTAGATAATGACACCCTGATGCCCACAGTCATTGACTGTGACTCCTTGACAACCCTGGACCAGATAGCCTCCTTGAGGACTCTTCAGGAGGAGATGGACAGAGTGCTGGACATGGACACTGTGGATTGTCTCTCGAGAACAGTTAGCTTTGAAAGCAGCCCCATTCCGGAGAAGAGTGGAAGCACAAAGACATATTGCAGTGGTGTACGCTCGGCAACCCCCTACGCTTCAAAACCGTAAGTATTTTTTTTACCAATCCTGTGACAGCCTATGCTTTTCTTATTCTTACTTTAATTTTAAATGTGAAAGTTGAAAACAAGTCCTAGATCTATGAAAGTTATCTGAATAAACCCAATGTTGTTGTTCATTGTCTATTGTAGATCCCTTACATCTATTGACACACATGGGGCTGAAAATGAGGTGGAGGCCAAGGTGCTCAATATCGACTTATCTTCATTCACCCTGGACCGGATTTCCTTCTCCAGTATTCTTCAGGAGGAGAACGACAGAGTGCTGGACATGGACACTATGGATTGTCGCTCTCTGTCGAGAACAGTTCGCTTTGAAAGCTGCCCAATTCCGGAGAGGAGTGGAAGCTTGAAGACGTATTGCAGTAGTGTACGGTCGCCCACCCCCTACCAGTCAAGATTGTATGTTCATTTCGTTTGACTACGTTATTCATTCCATTCTCATTCTTGTAAGAGTTGAAAAAAGGTCCTAAACAGGTGGTCTATGACATCACTTATCTGATAGTAAGAGTTTTGTTGCAAAATGCAATATTCACACATTTTTCACATTTGTGTGTAAATGATTACTATTTTAATATTAATAGTACTGTTCTCAGAATTTGAATTAATAGATTTTAGATTTAAAATGTGTTTAGTTGCTAAACGCTATATATCCATTGTTTAACCCCTTACACTCGTGGGAATTGGCCTATATGGATAGGGCTAAATTAAAATGTTTCAAACAGAAGAAACATGGAAAGTATATACATAACCATGGTAGCAATTTGGAGATTATGGGGAAATTATTAGACTAAAGGTGAGGACACAACAGTTCACCTGACAAGACTGAATCCAAACATTACACTGTTGATATTATGCACATTTGAAATTTACTGTCGGCAACTTTTTGCTGCATTTGTTGATAAAGAAATCTGAAAACACTCTGGATACATTCAGTAACATAATACGAATATTCTTGAAAAATTTGTGCTTGGTGCAACATAAGACAAAAAAAACTACACGGGTTCGAGTGAGAGGTCTAACTGGGGTTTCCAAGTGGCCACATACCTCTCCAAAGTGTGCACACTTCCTAAGTAATTTCCATGCCCTTTTATGACTCAAGAGTCTTCAACTATAAGGTGCTTTTTTTTTTTTATCTAGCTGTGCCGTTGAAGAATTAGACCAAGCACACTTGTAGTTGTTTTGTTTAGAACCCAATTACTGTTGTTGTTTACGCAATCCTAAGAACGGTTCATTATAAATCACAATCTGGGTCAGGTGGGCATTATTTCAAAGCTTTTTCTATTGCCAACAAATTATAAAATACAATCTTACAGTCTTAGGCTTTCACAAGGTAATTCAGAGAACCAGATTGTAATTTTTTTGTGCATAGAATGGAGTCATGAGTGCATTCAGGACATTTTCTTCACAATGCAACAAACATTTGGAATGAAACTCTTTGTATGTTCCCAACGGTGTCCTTCATTGTCTATTACAGATCCCTTACCTCCACTGAGGCACATGATCAGGTTGCACACAGCTCAGGCACACAAGTGAGCCTCCAAATCCTGATGGACCCTCTGGTGGAGCTTTTTGGTATCACTCAGGATATGATATACACAGACGTCCAGGATAGAGTGATTGAAGTGCTGCAGGACATCTACTTGGCGGCTAACCAGCTAGAGCAACAGCTATTCCAGAGTGTCTTTGACAGGCAAGCCAGAGCCATTGTAAAGGCGGTAGTGCAGGAGATCAATGCCGCCCTGTCCAGGGCTATACAACAAACCTGCTCGGGATCACAATTACTTAGTATAGTGGGATCTGCCAAGCTCTATAGCAAAGATGAGTTGGCAGCGGTTGAGGGCCAAGGAGTTCCTTTGATCACCTCATCAGCAGAGGGAGACAGGGATGGCAACAAGGAAGGAAGTAGACCGTTGAAACATTGTTTTAACAGCTTTGTTCGTGTTTTGTCAGCAAAAATGAGGAGTATCTCCAAGGGGATCAAACAGAGAGGCGGGAGTGCACAACAAGAGCACAAGCTAGTTGTTGAACTGCCAGCATCATCTGACGAGGGTACAGAGCAAGAGGCAGCAGAGGAAGCTGGATCTAGTACAGTTTCTGAACCCTCTAGGAAGGAGATCACAGAGGTCAGTGAAGTTCTTCAGTCGGAATCTGATGATTCTCTACTTCCCTCCATTGGGGGAATGCTCTTCCACGTTGGATCCATGCCTCATACAGAGGATTCAGTGGAGCTATACGGCAGTGTCCCATCAAAGTTGACACCAGAAAGTATGGTGCAGGAAGAACGTGTTGATGAAGGCTTGTCTAATGCTTGTTCCAGGACAACTTCTTCAACCAGCACCACTTTCAGCATGGACGACGTCCAGAAGGCTGTTGCTACTTTGACCACTTCTGGAAGTGACAGGGGTAGAAGCATTATCACTACCCCAGAAATGCCAGAGCAGAGTCTGCACCACCAGGGAGGTGGACTGGACAGCCCTGTCTCTTCAGAGAGAAGAGTGGCTGGAAGTGGCAGAAAGAGCCCTGCAACTTGGTCAGATGCAGAGGGATTAAGTTCTGCAAAAAAGGCTGTGTCGGAGTTAATGGAGAGGATGGTGCTCAGCCGTGAGGATGCAGCGTCAGCAAAGAGCCTGGAGATCCTCCTCTCTGGCATTCTTCGTCCTCACACTGACAAGTTAGTCGACCAGCTGCAAAGCCTTTTGATGGTGAACAGCACACTTACAGCACAATCTGTGTCTGGCAGGTCAAAATCAGAATCTGCTCTGCCGAAGTCCAGCATGACAGGGGAACTCCAAAGGGAGATCTCAAGGAAGGGTTTGCTGGAGATAGCATATACTATCACCGAGAGATCGATAAAGACCCTTTTGGAGCAGCTGCTCACTGCCCTCCTCCCTCCATCTGCAGTGGTTGAGGTTGCCAGGTCATGTCAGAACATCCGACCAGTCACTCCCTCTCAGGTGATGAGTTCTGAAGTTAGCCCAGGATGCTGCAACCCTCTTTCAATGATTTGCCGTGTGATCATAGATGTCTTTACGATCACAAGACAGGTGGTTGAGACAGCCAGTGAAATGGATATGTCTCCCCCCGGAGAGAACATTGATGAAAGGCTTTGTAGCAACATAGCGCCACTGACCACTGATTCAACCCCATCTGTCCACCCGATCAACCGTGAGTGCAACAGATCTTTGGTCACCAAACCAACAAACAAAGTCAAGAGCTTGACATTCTCATTTCCTAAGCTCCCAAAGATCAGTCTCATAAAGGTAAAACCCAGTCTTCATTATTTTGGGCAAGGCATTGAGATCAACTTGGACAGTAAATGTATTGGTATTTTGACTGCAATCAAAAATAAATGTTAAGCTTGTTTGAAATTCTTCTTTCCTCACGTTTAAACCATCAGAGCAAGAAAGTCAACAAAGGGGATATCGCTCCCCTTGAGACCACCAAGGATCCTACTGATGTCGACTATAGTAGTATGTAGCTAATAGATTACTAACTTTGCTTTCAAAAGCATACAGGTAGTACTATGCATGCATGATCAGTGTTTTCTGTTATCCATTTTCTAACGCCACATTCTTTGTTCACAGTATTCTGCACTACTCCAACACCAGAGAATGCACAACGACAAGAGGAAAATCTTGCCTCCTGCTCCTCACAGAGGAAGGAGAGGCCAAAGAACCAATTATTTTTAATCAGGGTATACTCTGCCATGTCTAGGCATGACAACAGCTAGCGTCAGTAGAAATGTCCTTTTGGTTATTTGGCAACACAACCAGAGAACCATCTCGCCACCTACTCCACAACGAGGAAGGAGAGGCTCAAGAAGTGTTCATTTTCACTGCCATAACCAATCATTTCAACTCAGTCCTACTGACATCCCACTGGGCAAAAACTGGTTTAATCAACATCGCTTCCACATCATTTCAACACCCCCAAAAATCTACACGATGAACTGATAGGATTTACAACAAGTCACGAATGTCAGAGCATTTCGTCTTTTTTTCACCCAACTTTTAATCTAAATCCAATGACATGGAGATTTTTTTTAAACGTTGAAGTGACGTTAGTTGACAACTCAACCAAATGTAAATCAAAACTAGATGTTGAACTGACATCTGTGCCCAGTGGGATTTACTGTTGTCAGTCTTCTACACGGGTTTTGCAACTACATCAGAGGACCATCTTGCCTCCTACTCCCCAACAAGGAAGAAGGGGCCCAAGAATTGTTACTCTTTTGTCAACCAGTCCTTTCAACTCTTTCAAAACTCATTTCAAAACTCTCCTTTCACCTATTAATCTCATTCACGAAGCTTCCAAAGAAATATCTCAACAAAAATGTAAGTGGATCTCACTCCCCTTCTGACCATCCAGAGTGAGACATAAAGCATGCAGGTAGTGTTGTGCATGATCAGTATTTGTTATAATCTGTTTTTTAAACACCACATCCTCTTGTTCATAGTGTCTACACCACCACCAGAGGAGGAACTTGCCTCCTGCTCGTCAATGAGGAAGGAGATTCCCATGAAGCGTACTTTCACTTCCTTCAATAATAAACTGCCACTTCATGCATTCATGAGTCCTTTAGTGAAATTTATATTTTAAAAAAGTAGAGTGGAGAGATCGACAAAGAAGAAAATTAATGGGCATTCAAAGTTCAAAGAAATCCTTCATGACATTCTATGAGTCTTAATGAGACTCCAGTGGTAGAGTTCAAAATGGACTATATAGGTCTGGCTGCCAAGCCTGTAAATCCTATTCTAATCTATTCTCCCCTTTGGACTCAAATATTGATGAAGTCCCTGGCAGTCAGGTTCATGTGTGACACGAATGGTCTGACAAGAATATTTGCTATGAGTAATACACCATTGTAAACCATGAGGCAATCTGACCATAAATAAATAGGCTTTCCATTATATACTGTGATCCTGGCTTCAATCACACATTCATTAAGTTGGTTGTAACAGATGATAAAACAGTATTGATTACTCAAATGTTACACAGACGCCCAAAGGTCACTAATACTGATGGCGCAGTCTTCTATCCACCTATTGGCTAATATACAGTAGCTACATCTATCATATAAACACACTCTAAAGCCTGCTTCCCATCAGAATGTGCCTTGTTGATCAGAGTCCAGTGGGAGTCATGAGGCTGGAGCACGAAGTCTCAATGGGTGTTAAGGTAAATCAGGAGATGTGCGTTAGCTCTTAGCAGAGTGTAACACACCTATCTCTCATGTTTAATGCACTTGATCCATATTCAAGAGTTGATCGAATAGTCCAAGTAGTCGGTTCCAAGGAATCTGTATATTAAATGTCTAACAGATGAAGCCACTTGTGATATAAATATAGGTATGTCGAATCTGGCACTCAAATGGTGGCATATTGGGACACAATTTAATGTCTCACCTGTAGATACTATCCCCTTATGGCATTTCTTCTCTCTTAAATTACCTTCAAAGTAATTGTATTTCTTTGTGAAAATGCTGCTGTAAGAAGTTTGTTCTCTCATCAAATGTCTGAGATCAATCTCATTTTGAAGGGAATTTATTCAGCTATATGACTCATGGTATGTTCTCAACTACATTAATCAAAATGTATGACCCAGTGACTTCATCTCCATGCATTATATTATTTGGTCATTCTGCATATTTAAGAACAACAATTTGCCAGGAATATCAGAAATTAACACACAAACACAAAAAATAAAAATCAAGGAGGCCAAGATGCAAACATATTATTCATTTAAATCCATAATGAAAATAGTGATACATTAGAAATCTCTGGCAATGTTTTCCATTGGGAGGTCTAATCGTGACACCATTCGTGGCATTTGCAGTTCACGACCTCTTTTTACAACCAATCACTTTTTAGACAGTTCCCTCTCGTCCAATCGGATGAGGTGATGTTGGAGCGTGTAGTTGTGTTGTTTTTAATTTGGAAGTGAGCGAATCAGGGAACTGTCAAGCGGTAAAAAAGAGCACCGCATATTTTCCAGAGTATCACAGTTGCTATAGCTTCAGTTAGCTAACCAACTTAAACCCTAGCAACCTGTTGATTGATGTAAGCAGGCTAACGTTAGGGGGGGGGCAGGGCAATGTGAATAGTCTGGGTAGCCATTTGACTAGCTGTTCAGGAGTCTTATGGCTTGGGGGTAGAAGCTGTTTAGAAGCCTCTTGAACCTAGACTTGGCATTCCGGTACCGCTTGCCATGTGGTAGCAGAGAGAACAGTCTATGACTAGGGTGGCTGGAGTCTTTGACAATTTTCAGGGCCTTCCTCTGACACCGCCTGGTATAGTGGTGTAATGTTAATGTTAGTCAATGCCAAATCTTTTCAGTTTCCTGAGGGGGAATAGGTTTTGTTGTGCCCGCTTCACGACTGTTATGGTGTGCTTGGACCATGTTAATTTGTTGGTGATGTGGACACCAAGGAACTTGAAGCTCTCAATCTGCTCCACTGCAGCCCCGGTCGATGAGAATGGGGGCGTGCTCGGTCCTCTTTTTCCTCTAGTCCACTATCATCTCCTTAGTCTTGATCACTTTGAGGGAGAGGTTGTTGTCCTAGCACCACACGGCCAGGTCTCTGACCACCTCCCTATAGGCTGTCTCGTTGTTGTCGGTGATCAGGCCTACCACTGTTGTCATCTGCAAATTTTATGATGGTGTTGGAGTCGTGCCTGGCTGTGCAGTTACGAGTGAACAGGGAGTTTTATGATGGGAGGGGGCTGAGCACGCACCCCCGAGGGGCCCCTGTGTTGAGGATCAGCGTGGCAGAGGTGTTGTTACCTACCCGTTACCACCTGGGGGCGGCCCATCAGGAAGTCCAGGATCCAGTTGCGGAGGGAGGTGTTCAGTCCCAGGGTCCTTAGCTTATTGATGAGCTTTGAGGGCACTATGGTTGAACGCTGAGCTGTAGTCAATGAATAGCATTCTCACATAGGTGCAATAGAGACTGCATCATCTGTGAATCTGTTAGGGCATTATGCAAATTACTGGGTCTAGGGTTTCTGGGATGATGGTGTTGATATGAGCCATGACCAGCCTTTCAAAGCACTTCATGGCTACAGACGTAAGTGCTACGGGTCGGTAGTCATTTAGGCAGGTTACCTTAGTGTTCTTGGGCACAGGCACTAAGGTGGTCTGCTTAAAACATGTTGACATTACAGACTCAGACAGGGAGAGGTTGAAAATGTCAGTGAAGACACTTGCTAGTTGGTCAGCGCATGCTGGCAGTACACATTCTGGTAATCCGTCTGGCCCTGCGGTCTTGTGAATGTTGACCAGTCTAAAGGTCTTATTCACATCGGCTGCGGAGAGCATGATCACACACTCTTCCGGTACAGCTGGTGCTCTCATGCATGTTTCAGTGTTATTTGCCTCAACGCGAGCATAGAAGTAGTTTAGCTCGTTCGGTCGGCTTGTGTCACTGGGCAGCTCTCGGCTGTGCTTCCCTTTGTAGTACGTAATGGTTTGCAGGCTCTGCCACATCCAAAGAGCATCTGAGCCGGTGAAGTACGACTCGATCTTAGTCCTGTATTGATGCTTTGCCTGTTTGATGGTTCATCGGAGGGCATAGCGGGATTTCTTATAAGCTTCTGGGTTAGAGTCCCGCTCCTTGAAAGCGGCAGCTCTAGCCTTTAGCCCAGTGCGGATGCTGCCTGTAATCCATGGTTTTTGGTTGGGGTATGTACGTACGATCCCTGTGGGGACGACGTCACCAATGCACTTATTGATGAAGCCAATGACAGATGTGGTGTACTCCTCAATGCCATTGGAGGAATCCCGGAACATATTCCAATCTGTGCAAGAAAAACAGTCCTCTATTTTAGCATCTGCTTAATCTGATCACTTTTTTATTTATCGAGTCACTGGTGCTTCCTGCTTTAATTTTTGCTTGTAAGCAGGAATCAGGAGGATGGAATTATGGTCAGATTTGCCAAATGGAGGGTGAGGGAGAGCTTTGTATGCATCTCTGTGTGTGGGATATAGGTGGTCCAGAGTTCTTTTCCCTCTGGTTGCACATTTAACATGTTGATAGAAATTAGGTAAAACTGATTTAAGTTTCCCTGAATTAAAGTCCCCAGCTACTAGGAGCGCCGCCTCTCTGGGTGAGTGTTTTCTTGTTTGCTTTAAGGCGGAATACAGCTCATTCAATGCCATCTTAGTGCCAGCCTGACTGTGGTGGTATGTAAACAGCTACAAAGAATATAGACTAAAACTCTCTTAGTAGGTAATGTGGTCTGCAGCTTATCATGAGAAACTCTACCTCAGGCGAGCAATGGCTCGAGACTTCCTTAGATATTTAGCCCCAGCTGTTGTTTACAAAAATACATAGACCGCCGCCTCTTGTCTTACCAGACGCCGCTGTTCTGTCCTGCCGGTACATCGTATAACTAGCCATTATGTGTGAGATGAGTGTGTTTCTTAGATTTTTGTGTGTGTTGGGTTTGTCTGTGATTTATTTAGGCGTTCATTGCTTCTGTGTGTTTGTATACGTGTCTTATATATGCATTGCCATTTTGTCGCTGATGGCATCTCTTAAATGTATGCCAGTTTTTCACCTCAGTCTACCTCATCCAGGGCTGTGTGGATGGAGGTTGCCCTCTCCTCAGGGAGAAGCTGGGTTGCCTGCGTCAGGAGAACGACTCCCTGGAGAACAGACAGCTCTTTAGGGACCTGGAGGTGGCCCAGATTGAACTGGGCAGCTCCAAGACCAAGGTACTTAGTGAGAACAACCATGAATGTGAAGATCGTTGACGTTCACTAGGTGGGGATGCTAAATGTTCTCTGTTTCTCTGCTCTTCCTTCCCTCAGGTCTGTCTCCTGGGCTCCACAGTAGGGGCTAAGACCTCCAGTGTGACTGTCACGAGATAACAGATCCTGGGCTTGGAGGCCGAGGTAGAGGCCCAAGCCAAAGAACTCCGGTAACTAAGCATCTTGTAACTAAGCATCTTCTCACATAACCATAAAGCCCTGAACTTCTACACACACCTTTGTCCTGAAATTCTGAAAATGTTGTATTGTTCTATTTAGTTTTGTCACGATACCAACATTTCCCAACTTTAAAAACATTAGGCACCAAACAGAATTTAAGGAGCACCAGAAAGATAGATATTTTTATACAGTTTAGGCGTACATTAGGCCTACACGAATCCTACCTTTTGAAGTACATCTCATGATTAGCAGAGCCCTTTATTTTTTTCCTGGGCCAATCAGATGTGCCTTGACTTACTGTCAAGTTACCAGATTGTTAGCTAACTAGGTAACATGACTGAACAACGTTGTTTGTTATCCAACCAATAACTACCGACCCAGGATCAGTTTAAAACGGATCGCGACATGGTTTTATGAGACGTTATAAAATGTGCATGAAATCGAGCAGAAAGAAAAAAAATGTAGCTCTGCTAATATGGGTAATATTTTATCAAACTTTTTTGCTGTAAAGCTGTCGGTATGCCTGTCAGTACGCCTGTCACGAAACTGCTCCATTTTTCCTCTGTCACACAGAGGCTGCGTGACCGCGAACTTGTAATTGCAAAGCCTACTCAGACTGGCCTGTGCTCTTGGTTATACCATGCAATGAAATTATACAATGTATCAACTTTGCTCACTCTGCTTGCTGCTCCAATGTAGAAAATGCAACAACGGAAGACTCATCAGGATCTGCATCCCCGCTTTCACCATCAAGGCTAAATTCTATTTAAAACACTGATGGAGGAATAGATATGCAGGAAGAGTGGGCAGAGAGAAGCAGGTGAGTGAGCGCTTGTAGGGGTTACGGCTAGCTGATCACAGCTGCCACACGTGATATGCGCATGAAGTGAAGTAGAAATTATTGGACTGGCGCATACAAGATTAGTTGCTGTTGCTTAAAAAATTTAACTGACTCCATAAACATTTTATAATGCGCGCCAGCTGGTTCTTAAGATCGTTGGTAGTATCATATGAAACTGTATTCTAACATTTTAGTATCATGACGTTTTGGTACCGTGATATTACCGTGGTAACGGTATACCATGCAACACTAGTTCTATAATGTCATACCATTTTATAACATTGTTTACAGCCTGTAATACATTTCAATATAGTTCTTGTGAGCATAGGAAACTAGGGGGGATACACTGACAGCTGTTATAACCATTGCTAAAAGGGTCATTTTAAGGCATTGGAAAGAGGAGCAGCCACCCTCATTTGCAGAATGGCTCCAGCTGTCAATTAATACTGTAACATTTTAGACAACTATTGTGAATTTAAATGGAAAGGAAAATATGTGGCAAGTTTGAAGCTCCTGTCTTAGTGAATGAAAACAGAAAAATGTTTGCAAGTATAGAAATACAAGTATAGAAGTTTGCCTTTGAGTCAAAAAATAATTGAGACCAGGGCCAAGTTTCCCGATAGCGATGGAATTTAGGCTTACGAGTGTTTTTAACGATGCATCTTTCCTGCAATTTATAAAACCCTCTTAGGCCTCACTCCCCTCTTTCTGAGATACCTACTGCAGCCCTCATCCTCCACATACAACACCTGTTTTGCCAGTCACATTCTGTTAAAGGTTCCTGAAGCACACACATCCCTGGGTCGCTCCTCTTTTCAGTTTGCTGCAGCTAGCGACTGGAACGAGCTGCAACAAACACTCAAACTGTCCAGTTTATCTCCTTCTCTTCGTTCAAAGACTCAATCATGGACACTCTTACTGACAGTTGTATTGTTGTTTCTACCTTCTTGTGCTGTCTGTGTCCATTAATGTTTGTACCATGTTTCGTGCTGCTCCCATGTTGTGTTGCTACCATGTTGTTGTCATGTTGTGTTGCCACAATGCTGTGTGGTTGTGTTGCTACCATGTTGTTGTCATGTTGTGTTGCCACCATGCTGTGTTGTCATGTTGTGTTGCTACCTTGTTGTTGTCATGTTGTGTTGCTACCATGCTGTGTTGTTGTGTTGTCTTAGTTCTCTCTTTATGTAGTGTTGTTTTGTCTCTCGTTGTGATGTGTGTTTTGTCCTATTTTTATTTCTCGAGATTCATTTGAAGCGTATTTTTTATCCTTTGCTTGTTTGTAACAACTGCAAATACATTGACAACTTTGTATTTGTAGTTAACTTCGTTGTTAAATTATCAGTGGTCACAGAGAGACAGATAAACATCTTGATTCTATGTTTAGGTGATTGAGAGCAAACTGAAGGAGATTTTTTTATAGTGAGTGACCGAGAGAGAGAGGCGCTGGAGAGCAAGCCAAATCATCATATTGTGGGACTCTGCCCCAGATCCAGGAAAACTAGGGTCACAGACTATAGCAAACCGTTGCAACATTTTCTCATTGGACAAGTTTAGCTTGTCCATCCACATTGTTCCAGCCAAATATCAAATGTTATTTGTCAAACGCTACGAATACAACAGGTGTAGACCTTACAGTGAAATGCTTACTTACGAGCCCCTAACCAACAATGCAGTTAAAAATAAAAAAAATACACATAAGAATAAGAAATAAAAGTAACAAGTAATTAAAGAGCAGCAGTAAAATAACAATAGCGAGACTATATACAGGGGGGTACCGATACAGAGTCAATGTGCGGGGGCACCGGTTAGTTGAGGTAATATGTACATAGAGTTATTAGAGTGACTTTGCATAGATGATAACTACAGAGAGTAGCAGCGGTGTGTAAAAGGGGGGTGCGGAGGCAAGAGCCTGAACACGTGGGTAAAGAACCGTTTCGGAACTATGTCATTGATACTCTGATTGGTTAGAGACGATCCAATCGCTGATGACTTGGTTTTGTACAACGGCCCTCACTTCGACATCTACGATGGCAGACTCAGACTGAATGTATGGAGAGATCGATACAACGGCAGAATTAAATTCAGGATGAGTCGTCAAGGAACTGTCTTGGTCCGTTGTCTTACGTTTGGTTTCTAGTGAACACGACCCAGGGCTAAAATGGATAGCTAATGACAGCTGAGTAAATTGATATGGAGCGCATATCTTGATTATAAATGTCATTATAAACCTCTTCCCGTCTGTTTCTCCAGTGAGCTGAAGGACGAGGTCACCCAGGCACGAACACAAGCCGCTGAGGTCCAGGGACGTCTGGAGGAGGCTGCCCAGCAGTCCTCGCGGCTGGAGATGGAGCTGGGCGAGTGGGCCTTGGCAGCCAGGGAGCTGGCCTCTCCACAGGGAGACGGAGCACAGTGCCAGGAACACAGGCTGGCCCGGTGCCGGAGAGAGAACAGCAGAGCCAGGCTGAATGAGCTAGTCTGGAGAACATACTGGCCCTGCTGAGTCTGAGAGGTATGGAAGAGTCTCACACACATTATATATACAAAACTATGTGAACACCCCTTAAAATTATTTCAGCCACACCCGTTGCTGACAGGTGTATACAATCGAGCACACCGCCATGCAATCTCCATAGACAAACATTGTCAGTAGAGTGGCCCGTATTGAAGAGTTCAGTGACTTTAAACATGGCACCGTCATAGGATGCCACCTTTCCAACAAGTCAGTTCGTCAAATCACTGCCCTGCTAGAGCTGCCTCGGTCAACTCTAAGTGCTGTTTGGTGGAGGAGGAATAGTGGTTTGGGGCTGTTTTTGATTGGTTCGGGCTAGGCTCCTTAGTTCCAGTGAAGGGACATCTTAATGCTACAGCATACAATGACATTCTAGACTATTCTGTGCTTTCAACTTTGTGGCAACAGTTTGGGGAGGACACTCCTGTTTCAGCATGACAATGCCCCCATGCACAAAGCGAGGTCCGTACAGAAATGGTTTGTCGAGATCGGTGTGGAAGAACTTGACTAGCCTGCACAGAGCCCTGACCTCAACCTTTGGGATGAATTGGAATGGCGACTGCTAGCCAAGCCTAATCACCCAACATCAGTGCCCGACCTCACTAATGCTCTTGTGGCTGAATGGAAGCAAGTCCCCGCAGCAATGTTTCAACATCTAGTGGAAAGCCTTCCCAGAAGACTGGAGGCTGTTATAGCAGCAAAGGGGAGACCAACTCCATATTAATGCCCTTGATTTTGGAATGAGATGTCCGTTGAGCAGGTGTCCACATACATTTGGTCATGTAGTGTACATGTGCATGCACACACTGACACACACGTGCACGCACACAATATGCACGCACACATATTCACACATGTGCACGCACACACGGACACACACACACACACACACACATTCACTCTCAGACATGCACAAACACAGACAAACAACTTGGCAGCCATCTCAAAAAGGTTTGGAGATACTAAACACATTGTTGTTCTTACAGGGCAACAAGGAGCTCTGTGTTAGGCCCTGTATGCTGCCCCCAGTGGATTATACAGGAACTGCAGATCTACTCAGCCTCAAACCAGGTACAGTGCCTTCAGAAAGTATTCATACCCCTTGAAATATTCCACATTTTGTTGTTACAGCCTGAATACAGCAATCAATCGCTCCAACTGCCGAGCGACACTAAACTCAGCTTCCACCAAATCTGTTTTGCTCAGATCCAGCAGTGGTTTCTTTTTCCCATCTACCTTCAGTGTGTACCAAGATTCTCCGATTTCTTTAACTATTTCCTCAGTGACAATCTCACTCGTGAGCCCTATGATTTCATTTTGAGTATTGTATATCGAGTAAGTCAAGGGCACACAGGGCCTCCACCAGTTGGCTGTTGCGTTCGCTGAATCGGTCTGACATTTCACCAATGACAACATCCAATGTGCTGAAGAACAGTCTTTTACGCGTTCTCTTCTCCTCTGTCCCGTTGGCCTACTGAACTGGCCACCAGGTATTGCTGGAGATTTGTAATTACATAATATCGTTGTTTACTTGGAGCTGGTGGTGGTGAGCCAGTGCCACTGGCACTGTGCCCAGATGACTTTGAATTCGTTGTCACACTGCAGCTTCTCGACGCACTCCCAAAGCATTGCGGACCACTTTGACTCCAGCGTAAAGATCTGTTGCTTTTGCCTGCAGTAATTTGTTTGGAGGCTGGAGAAGACTGAGGATTCTGTGCACCATGGTGGCTGTAAACTTAAAGCCAGGGTCCATCAATGCCTTCAGCAGCCCTGTAGGCTCCAGTCTTACTTCTGTGTTGTAGGAACGAGTGTGTTTCCCCCCGCTTTTTTCCCCCTAACCGCCCAGTGGCTTTCCATAGCCCCTTTACACACACTGTTTTATTTTTTAGATGTATTTATTTAACCTTTATTTAACTAGGCAAGTCAGTTAAGAACAAATTCTTATTTACAATGACGGCCTACCCTGGCCACACCTCGGACGACGCTGGGCCAATTGTGCACCGCCCTATGGGACTCCCAATCACGGCCGGATGTGATTCAGCCTGGATTCAAACCAGGGACTGTAGTGTATCCTCTTGCACTGAGATGCAGTGCCTTGGACCGCTGTGCCACTCGGGAGCCACTGTGGTGGGCCCTGTCCATTGTGCTGACACAGCGCAGCGGAGCTATATATTTTTTTTCTCACCAACCTGTCACTCACTGAACTTTTTGCTATTTTATATATGGATCATAAAACTGAGGGGGGCTAAAGTTTTTAAATTGAGGAGCCGGGCTCACAGCTGTGAGTCTTTCTGGGTAAGACTCTAAGAGCTTGCACACCTGGATTGTACAATATTTGCACTTGATTATTAAAAAAATTCTTCAAGCTCTGTCAAATTTGTTGTTGATTGTTGCTGGACAACCATTTTCAAGTTTTGCCATAGATTTTCAAGCCAGGTTTTCCTCTAGGAGTTTGCCTGTGCTTGACTTTATTCTGTTTCTTTTTATCCTAAACAACTCCCTAATCCCTGCCGATGACAAGCATACCCATAACATGATGCAGAAAATATGAAGAGTGGTAGTAGTACGACGCCCCTGGAGCAAATGAGGTTTAAGTTCCTTGTCGGCTCGAGTATTTGAACCAGCAACCATTTCGTTACTGGCCAAATGCTCTATCCACCAGGCCAGTGGTTCCCAAACTTTTTATAGTCCTGTACCCCTTCAAACGTTCAACCTCCAGCTGCGTACCCCCTCTAGCACCAGGGTCAGCGCACTCTCAAATGTTGTTTTTTGACATCATTGTAAGCCTGCCACACACACACTATACAATACATTTATTAAACATAAGAATGAGTGTGAGTTTGTCACAACCTGGCTCGTGGGAAGTGACAAAGAGCTCTTATAAGACCAGGGAACAAATAATATAATAATCAATAATTTAGCTCTTTATTTAGCCATCTTACATATAAAACTTTATTTGTTCATCGAAAATTGTGAATAACTCCACAGGTTAATGAGAAGGGTGTGCTTGAAAGGATGCACATAACTCTGCAATATTGGGTTGTATTGGAGAGAGTCTGTCTTAAATAATTTTCCACACACAGTCTGTGCCTGTATTTAGTTTTCATGCTTGTGAGGGCCGAGAATCCACTCTCACATAGGCACGTGGTTGCAAAGGGCATCAGTGTCTTAACAGCGTGATTTGCCAAGGCAGGATACTCTGAGCACAGCCCAATCCAGAAATCTGTCAGCAGCTTCTGATTAAATTCAGTTTTCCCAGAACTGCTTGTTGCAATTTCGATGAGGCTCTCTTGTTCAGATATTCTTAAGTGGACTGGAGGCAGGGCATGAGAGGGATAACGAATCCAGTTGTTTGTGTCATCAGTTTCAGGAAAGTAACTGTGTAATTGCGCACCCAACTCACTCAGGTGCTTCGCTATATCACATTTGACATTGTCCGTAAGCTTGAGTTCATTTGCACACAAAAAATCTTACAATGATGGAAAGACCTGTGTTTTGTCCTTGTTAATGCAGACAGAGAAGAATTCCAACTTCTTAATCACAGCCTCAATTTTGTCCTGCACATTGAATATAGTTGCGGAGAGCCTGTAATCCTAGATTCAGATCATTCAGGCGAGAAAAAGCATCACCCAAATAGGCCAGTCGTGTGAGAATCTCGTCATCATGCAAGCGGTCAGACAAGTGAATTATGGTCAGTAAAGAAAACTTTAAACTCGTCTCTCAATTTAAAAAAACTTGTCAATACTTTGCCCCTTGATAACCAGCGCACTTTTGTATGCTGTAAAAATGTTACATGGTCGCTGCACATATCATTGCATAGTGCAGAAAATACACGAGAGTTCAGGGGCCTTGCTTTAACAAAAAACATTTTCACTGTAGGGTCCAAAACGTCTTTCAAGCTGTCAGGCATTCCTTTGGCAGCAAGAGCCTCTCGGTGGATGCTGCAGTGTACCCAAGTGGCGTTGGGAGCAACTGCTTGCACGCGCGTTACCACTCCGCTATGTCTCCCTGTCATGCCATCAGTATAGATACCAGCACATCTTGACCACCAAAGTCCATTTGATGTCACAAAGCTGTCCTGTACTTAAAAGATATCCTCTCCTGTTGTCCTGGTTTCCAGTGGTTTGCAGAAGAGGATGTCTTCCTTAATTGACCCCCAGAAACGTAACGGTCATATACCAGGAGCTATGCCAGGCCCGCCACCTCTGTTGACTCATCCAGCTGGAACGCATAGAATTCACTGGCTTGTATGCGAATTAGTAATTGTTTCAAAACATCTCCTGCCATGTCAGAGAGGGAACAATGATTTGTTCCCCATACAATAGTATGGGGCTTGCCTGTCCTTGCCACTCGGTAGCTCACCATATAAGACGCTTCTAGACCCTTCTTATTAATGGTACCTGCTTTTATACATGTCTTACTACTCGAAAGTTGTCTTAATTCTCGCTCAAAAAACTCCCGTGGCTTATTTTTCAAATTGGCATGTTTTGTTTTTCTTGTCTGCGCAAGAGTGAAGGTTTCATCGAGTTGTGAGATAGTACTTTTGGACATATGTGGCTGAGGAAAGGCACTACTCCCAATATAAGTGAACCCCAAATCAATGTAGTTCTCATCATATTTGCGCCTCTTCGATGGTCCAACGTCCATGTCTGTTGTTCGGTGCTTTCCCAGGGAAGGGGGCATTAGCTCTTTGACTACATCAGATTCACAGCTGGCAGTGTCCATAATAGCTGGGCTATTAACAAATGTAGAATTACTGATGCTAGCATTGGATGTGCTCGTGGAAGCAGAACAACTTGTGTCGTCGACAGGTGCAGGTGTAGTACTGCTGGTAGTAGCAGTACTAACTGTAGAGTTGGTATGTGTCTCTATGGATGCGGGCCGTACCTTTTTTAATCATTTATCCATTTTCGAGCAAACGAAATGAGCAGCAGCTACATACGGAACGTTAGTGGAATTTCTGCGAGAGACTAACAGTTAATGTGATTAGATGTTCATTATTTGACTAGGCTACCTGTATTTGACATTGTGTTGTTATTTCACTGAACACTAGATGTTTTAATATTATTTTTGGCAGTGAAACGAGGCTACACAAGCAAGAAAAAAACCTCACCCAAGTGTATAGCCCCATTGGAAAATATAAATGGACTGTTTAAAAATGTGGGGGGGAAAAAACAATTAATAAAAGAAACTATATATATATTTTTAAAAAAATTCTATGTAAATTACATTTTTATTTGGCGTACCCCCGACTGCATTGCGCTTACCCCTGGGGCTATACCTGCACTAGGCTAATCTTTCCATCTCCCTTCTCCCCTTCAGCTTTCCGTCTCCCTTCTCCCCTTCAGCTTTCCGTCTCCCTTCTCCCCTTCAGCTTTCCGTCTCCCTTCTCCCCTTCAGCTTTCTGTCTCCCTTCTCCCCTTCAGCTTTCCGTCTCCCTTCTCCCCTTCAGCTTTCCGTCTCCCTTCTCCCCTTCAGCTTTCTGTCTCCCTTCTCCCCTTCAGCTTTCCGTCTCCCTTCTCCCCTTCAGCTTTCCGTCTCCCTTCTCCCCTTCAGCTTTCCGTCTCCCTTCTCCCCTTCAGCTTTCCGTCTCCCTTCTCCCCTTCAGCTTTCCGTCTCCCTTCTCCCCTTCAGCTTTCCGTCTCCCTTCTCCCCTTCAGCTTTCCGTCTCCCTTCTCCCCTTCAGCTTTCCGTCTCCCTTCTCCCCTTCAGCTTTCCGTCTCCCTTCTCCCCTTCAGCTTTCCGTCTCCCTTCTCCCCTTCAGCTTTCCGTCTCCCTTCTCCCCTTCAGCTTTCCGTCTCCCTTCTCCCCTTCAGCTTTCCGTCTCCCTTCTCCCCTTCAGCTTTCCGTCTCCCTTCTCCCCTTCAGCTTTCCGTCTCCCTTCTCCCCTTCAGCTTTCCGTCTCCCTTCTCCCCTTCAGCTTTCCGTCTCCCTTCTCCCCTTCTCTCCCTCATCTTTCCGTCTCCCTTCTCTCCTTCTCTCCCTCATCAAATGTCTTACCATTATCATACCATAGGTCATTGATCAAGGATTGCATACAATACAAGGATGTGCAATATGGAAAGGAGAAATTACAATAACATGTATGTTTGACATAAATACTTAACATATTGCATATAACAGGAGCATTTCTGATAACATGAACATGTTTTGTTTCTGTGTGTCAAATGAGGCAGCTGGAGACAGCGCTGTCCTGTAGAGATGGAGGCCAAGGATCAGTACCAGAGACAGCTGGACATCAAGAGCCACGAGGTGTGTGTGTTTTGCGGTGCTACATGTAGGTACCTCCCTGTTACTTATACAGCATTGTGACTGTTTGACAGTCTCCACTACCATGCTCGTGTGTGTGCTTTTGACTGTTTGTGCATGTGTGTTTGTATCCCTTTGTGTGTGTGTGTGACCACCTGTCCCTCTCTACTCCGTCGCCATCTGTTGTCTCTGCAGGAGGAGTTGCGTAGCTGCACTCTGGTGTGTAGTCACTTCAGTGTCCAGCTCCAGTACTCCCTGCAGCAGAACATGTTACAGGAGAGCAGCACTCTGGTGTGTAGTCACTTCAGTGTCCAGCTCCAGTACTCCCTGCAGCAGAACATGTTACAGGAGAGCAGCACCCGCTGGCCGAGCTGGAGGACAGCCAGAGCCAGCTACAGGGACATGTAGAGAAACCTATGGGAGAGACAAGATAAATAGACAAATACTCTACCTAGATGGGTGTAAATGTGTCCTATAGAGGGACGTCACAAATAACGAGGTGTAGTGCCAACTTGGCAAAACACGGGCCATTGAGCCAGCTATAGGGAGGTAAACCTACTAGAGAGACTAAGACAAATGGTCTACCTAGACGCCAGGTATGAATGTGTCTTACAGACAGGGAAAACCCTAACATTGCATTGAGACCTAAGGTAAAACACACATCTGTCAAGCAAAAGCTATTGCATAATATTCCATGTATTTTAGTATTTGACATAGCAGGGTTCTGTATGTGGTTATAATCGTCTTAGCTAATCATGTCACATGCTCTTGCCATATTTTTGTGTCACTGTTCTTTTTTTCTTGTTCTTCACCAAGAACACAGTATAAAGGACTCCATTGACCAAATCCAATCTAAATATCTACAGTTGCGGGGAATAACATTTCTGTTTACAAAGCGCAGCTTGACAGGAGACATGAGAGCTGAACTTCCCAAAGGCAACACTCAATCTTAGGGTATCACCAAGTCTTCCGTTGTTTTAAGGTGAATCATGTTGACGGTTATTTTACGGTAGTAGAAAGGAGTCTTTCAAGCAGTGTGGACATTTCCTATCATGGGGAATTCCAAAGGGACATATCTCTCAGACATAGTGAGATGCAGCGCCGTGGGTCAATCCCAACACAATTCAGGAAATTATCAAAGTTCCGTTCCTGACTTGACAAATCATTTTAAGACGTGTGCAATTTCTTATTCATAATGGTCTGCATTTGTTTCAACTTTAATGTTACGCCCACAGATTATCACAAATCAGGGTCGGTCCATAGTGAAAAATCATATTTAGCTCTGGTGACAGGGACTCTGATCTAACTTGCTGATGTGGCCTGGTTTGTGTCTGTCTAATACTAGGCTACAGACAGTAGTAACGCTGTTTTCCTACTGGAAGCAGCACTAGAAAAAGAGATCTACTTGAATGCAAGTCTTGTGCTTCTTGAAATCCCTCCCATTGACGCACATACTATCGCCTACAGAAATAAATATTTATTGTTGATTTATCTGTGTACTGTACTTTGCTTATCTGATATTCAGTTCAAAATTTACAACTGTAAAAAAAAACATAACAAAACAATAACAAAAAACATTCGTTTCCATGACTACACAGGGATGAAAGCAACTTAATGTGAATTAAACTTTTTCAACATTTTGTTACGTTAAAGGCTTATTCTAAAATAGATTTTTTCTTCTCATCAATCTACACACATTACCTCATAATAACAAAGCAAAAATAGTTTTTTGACATTTTTGCAAATAAAGAAAATGAAATATCACATTTACGTAAGTATTCAGACCCTTTACTCAGTACTTTATTGAAGTACCTTTCGAGGCAGCGATTACAGCCTCGAGTCTTCTTGGGTATGACGCTACAAGCTTGGCACACCTGTATTTGGGGTGTTTCTCCCATTCTTTGCAGATCGTCTCAAGCTCTGTCAGGTTGGATGGGGAGCGTTGCTGCACAGCTATTTTCAGGTCTCTCCAGAGATGTTCGATTGGGTTCAAGTCCATGCTCTGGCTGGGCCACTCAAGGACGTTCAGAGACTTGTCCCGAAGCCACTCCTGCATTGTCTTGGCTGTGTGCTTAGGGTCGTTGTCCTGTTGGAAGGTAAACCTTCCCCCCCAGTCGGAGGTCCTGAGTGCTCTGGAGCAGGTTTTCATCAAGGATCTCACTGTACTTTGCTCCGTTCATCTTTCTCTCGATCCTGACTAGTCTCCCAGTCCCTGCCGCTGAAAAACATCCCCACAGCATGATGCTGCCTCCACCATGTTTTGCCATAGGTAGGTTGTCAGGTTTCCTCCAGACATGACATTTGTTATTCAAGCCAAAGTGTTCAATATTGGTTTCATCAGACCAGAGAATCTTGTTTCTCATTATCTGAGAGTCTTTAGGGGCCTTTTGGAAAACTTCAAGTGGGCTGTCATGTGCCTTTTACTGAGGAGTGGTTTCCGTCTGGCCACTACAAGGCCTGATTGGTGGAGTGCTGCTGCTAGAAGGTTCTCCCAACTCCACAGAGGAACTCTGGAGCTCTGTCAGAGTGTCCATCAGGTTCTTGGTCACCTCCCTGACTAAGACCCTTCTCCCCCGCTTGCTCCGTTTGGTTGAGCGGCCAGCTCTAGGAAGAGCTTCTTCCATTTAAGAATGATGGAGGCCAATGTGTTCTTGGAGACCTTTAGTACCGCAGCCATTTTTGTTGCCCTTCTCTAGATCTGTGCCTCAACACAATCCTGTCTCGGAGCTATACGGACAATTCTTTCGACCTCATGACTTGGTTTTTGCTCTGACATGCATTGTCAACTGTGGGACATTTATATAGACAGGTGTGTGCCTTTCCACATCATGTTCAATCAATTGAATTTACCACAGGTGGACTCCAATCAATTGGAAAATGGATGCACCTGAGCTCAATTTCGAGTCTCATCATAGCAAAGGGTCTGAATACTTATGTAAATCATTTATCATTTAAAAAAATATATAAATTTGCAAAAATGTCTAAACCTGTTTTCACTTTGTCATTATGGAGTATTGTGTGTAGATTGATGAGGGACATTTTTTATTCAATCCATTTTAGAATAAGGCTGTAACGTAACAAAATGTGGAAAAAGTAAAGGTGTCTGAATACTCCCCGGCTGCACAGCTCTCCGGCTGCACAGCTCCCCGGCTGCACAGCTCCCCGGCTGCACAGCTCCCCGGCTGCACAGCTCCCCGGCTGCACAGCGTTCTGGCTCTGTCAGGTAACACTAGATGGAAGATTTTTATTCATTCACGTTTCATGTGTAGTTTTCTATAGAACGCTTTAGTCACACAATTCACTCAATTTAATTTAATTAAGTCATTGCATTAATGGCTGATTCGTTAATCAAGCCAGTCAAATGTGCTTCTTTGTTTATGCACAAAACAAAACAGATATTATGATATCTAATCTATGAAAGTTTAATTTACAATAACCCTCTATAGTTGTAGTTGGTGCCACACGGAAACATACCGCACTACCTTTACAGAGCCTTCACAAAGCATTCACACCCCTTGACTTATTCCACATTTTGTTGTTACAGCCTGAATTCATGGACCCCCCCCCCCCACACCCATCCACACACAATACCCCATAATAACAAAGTGAAAACATGTTGTTATAAATTGTTGCAGATTTATTGAAAATTAAATACAGAAATATCTCATTTAAATAAATATTCATACCCCTGATTCAATGTTAGAATCAGCTTCGGTAGTGATTACAGCTGTGAGTTTTTCTGGTTCAGGCTCCTGGATTGTACAATATTTGCCCATTTTATTATTTTCAAAATTCTTCAAGCTCTTTCAAATTGGTTGTTGATCATTGCTAGATAACCATTTTCAAGTCTTGCCATAGATTTTCAAGCAGATTTAAGTCAAAACTGTAACTCGGCCACTCAGGAACATTCACTGTCTTGGTAAGCAACTCTTGTGTTTTAGGTTATTGTCCTGCTGAAAGGTGAATTCTTCTTCCAGTGTCTGTTAGAAAGCAGACTGAAGGTTTTCTTCTAGGATTTTGCCTATGCATAGCTCCATTCTGTAAATGTTTTATCCTGAAAAACTCCCCAGTCCTTAACGATTACCCATATACCCATAACCTGATGCAGCCACCGGTATGCTTGAAAATATGGAAAGTATTCACACCCCTTGACTTTTTAGACATTTTGGTGGTTCCGGGCCTAAATTTAAAATAGATTTTTTTGAGATTTGTTGTTACTGGCCTACACACAATACCCCATTGGTCCAAGCACACCAAGACAGTCGACCCTCTCAGGAGACTGAAAAGATTTGGCATGGGTCCTCAGATCCTCAAAAGGTTTTACAGCTGCACCATCGAGAGCATTCTGACGGGTTGCATCACTGCCTGATATGGCAACTGCTCGGCCTCCAACCGCAAGGCACTACAGAGGGTAGTGCGTACGGCCCAGTACATCACTGGGGCCAAGCTTCCTGCTATCCAGGACCTCTATACCAGGCGGTGTCAGAGGGAAGGCCCTAAAAATTGTCAAGAACTCCAGCCACCCTAGTCATAGATTGTTCTCTCTGCTACCGCATGGCAAGCGATACCGGAGCGCCAAGTCTAGGTCCAAGAGGCTTCTTAACAGCTTCTACCCCCAAGCCATAAGACTCCTGAACAGCTAGTCAAATGGCTACCCAGACTATCTGCATCTACGCTGCTGCTACTCTGTTATTATCTATGCATAGATACTCTACTTACATGTACATATTACCTCGACACCAGTGCCCCCGCACATTGACTCTGTACCGGTACCCCCTGTATATAGCCACGCTATTGTTATTTACTGCTGCTCTTTAATTGTTTGTTATTCTTATCTCTTATTTTTCTTTTAGGTATTTTCTTAACTGCATTGTTGGTTAAGGGCTTGTAAGCATTTCACTGTAAAGTGTTGTATTCGGCGCATGTGACAAATAACATTTGATTTGATTTAATGTGAAAGTGGAATTATGTTTTTAGAAATTTTTACAAATTAATAAAAAAAATGAAAAGCTGAGATGTCTTGAGTAAATATGTATTCAATCCCTTTGTTATGGTGTCTTGTTGCAGACAGGAGGAATATTTTAGAATATTTTTTATTATGTACAGGCTTCTTTCTTTTCACTCTGTCAATTAGATTAGTATTGTGGAGTATCTACAATGTTGGTGTTTTCTTCGAGTTTAATGGCTGTGATAGTAGAAAACTAAGTGTTTTAAAGTCACAACTGGCCTCATGGTGAAATGAGGGCAGTCGTGTGATTTCCTTTCTCTCCGTCAACTGAGTGGGGAAGGACGCCTGTATATTTGCAGTGACTGGATGTATTCATACACCATCCAAAGTGTCATTAATAACTTCACCATGCTCAAAGGGATGTTCAATGTTGTTTTTTTACTAATCTACCAATAACTGCCCTTCTTTGCGAGGCATTGGAAAACCTCCCTGGGCTTTTCAGCTTTTCTTTTTTTTTTTTTACATTATGGGGGTATTGTGTGTAGGCCAGTGTCAAAACATTCTCAAAATAATCTATTTTAAATTCAGGATGTGATACAATAAAATGTCTAAAAAGTCAAGAGGTGTCAATACTTTTTGAAGGCGTTGTAGAAACCATCAGATAAGACCACAAATTAATTTATTTTTGTAGACTCCAACTGTTCACTGTTGTATAATGGGAGTCGTTTGAGTTCAGTCCAGACAGAGCAGCTCCTACCCTAATAACAAAGAGAGAAAGAGGGAGAGATATTCTTATCCCCTGAGCAGCTGACAGAATGAGACAGCCCCATGACTCTAGTGCATCCACAACCAGTGTTCTTATTGTGTCCCATCTCCTCCCCTAACCCCCCATCTCCTCCTCTAACCCCTCATCTCCTCCCCTAACCCCTCATCTCCTCCCCTAGCCCCCCCCCCCCCCACTCTCATGGGGTATATATATACAGTGCTCTGCTCTCTGAAGCATCCTTCCTAGGAAGAGTGAGTTTTCGGTGCTCAGGGTGGAGTTTAACAGCGGAGAATAGAGGACCACTTTAGGACATTGCTTCTTCTATGTAGTCTATACAGGGGAAGGAAGATGCTCAGATTTCTAACACTTGTCAGTTAGTATTCTAGTTTTAAGTTACTCAGTTAGTACTTTAATTTGGTCCCAGGTCCTACAGATCCTGAGTTTTTTTGTGGGTAGTGCAGTAGCATAATGGGGGCACGGTTGTGCACTGTTAGGTGGACGCCAGATGGAGGGTGTCTAGAATGTGTGTGAGTTCCCGGTGTGATCTCTGCATGTCTGTGACAGTGTATTTGATTTGATCTGTGTGAGGATACTTGTATGCCTACTAACGTGTGTGTATTCCAGTCTGCTGTCGTCTGAGATAAATACGTGTCGTGAGGAGCTGTCATCCATGGAGCAGGAGCTGCAGAGGCTGCGGAGAGACACCAGGATGAATTCCTCCCAGCTCAGCTACGTGGAGGAGACCCTGCAGAAGACCCAGGGCCTACTGGAGGAGAAGAACAACGCTGGTAGGACACTGGGGGAGTTATTTTAGATCCTTCCTTCCTTCCTTTTTTCTTCATTTCTTCATTCATTAGGGCCCATTTCCTTTAGACTTCTGTGATTCTAGAACTGAACTGAACGTTCATTGTGGAAACCCTTTCTTCCCCTTCTCCCCCCTGCAGTTGTGGACTTGGAGGAGAAGCTCCAATGCTGTGAGGAGGACAGGCGGAACTCTGTGCAGCGTGGGAAGGATCTGGAGGGACAGCTACAGGAGGTGCGAGATGAGATGCATGACACCCTAGAGAAACTACAGGAACTGAGAGACCTGTTACAGCGCATGCAGCTCGGCGCAGATGAACGACACATTTCATTGGAGAAACTCTCCGCCGAGCTCAGGTGAGCCTCTTTGCCAACCGCCCGACACACACACACACACACACACACACACACACACACACACACACCCTTGACCGGTGGTCTCCATTTGTTGCTTCATTGAAGAAGACAGGTCTCCCCTCAAACCTTTAGGACATGCTTCTTAAACAAAATCATCTCCAAACAGACAAAAGTCCCCCTCCCCAAGTAAAATGTAATAAAATGACTGCATGGCAATTTGAAGGTGAAGGTATTTCATTTTTAAAACCTATTTCATTACACATTTCATTGAAGAAGCGCTGCCAGCACACCGGAAGTAGTACGTGCTGTCTATGGACAGTGTAACCATGGCAACCGCTGACCTGCCGAGCGCTGTGGATTTGTGTCTGCGACTTCGTCGACCGACGGATTTGGGAAGACTGATTCCAAAGTCCTGCGTTTTGATTTGGTTTTTACACAATGAAAACATTCTTTGGTCAGATTTAATAATCATTGATTTTGGATTACCTTGTTTGTCTTTTACTGTGACTTTTTACTATATAAAAAAGGAAATATGATATGTGTAATATATGTATATACTATTTATAAAAGTACATATTACGTACTGTGCATAACTTATTTGTTGAGAATTAGGTGCAATGCTGAAAACGTAGCTCCTCTTTGCACTGAATCCTGACGTGAGCTCATCATCATCATCATCATCATCATCATCATCATCATCATCAAGGGAAAGCCTCCGTTTCAAGATGAGAAGGCTAACTGTACTATGCAGTGGCAGACTGAGTTGGTCTCTGTCATTCATAATATGGATCATTCTATTTTTATTATTTATATATTTCATAATGTATTGTTTTTATAATGTATAAATTGTGTATTCTTTTGAGGCTTTGTCGCAGTGCGGAGAACAAAGAGCAGTTGCTTTGGACACACACACACGGATATCAAACACCCGTGATGAGTCATAAATCATTTGATACACATGATCTCTTTGTGTACATAGATACACAGAACAGGATATTACATTTTACATCCTGTTCTCCATTCCAAATACAATATCACTCTTGTCTGTCTGGTATGGAGTTAATGCCCTCTGTTTGATACCAACCAGCCACTTCATCTTTGGTAAACGTCTTTGTCAAATACACAGTTGTCCCCCAGCCAACATGACTTGACAAGTTGACAGTGTCACAAACTGTCAAAGGGCACGCTCTAACCGGGTGTATGTCATGGGGATTATTGTCAAGCTTTGACAGGTATACATGTGGATGGTCTCTCATTCAAACATAATGACAACTACAGTAACACCTGATGATCTGTAAATCCTATTGAACAGCTACAGTGCTGTAACTCCTCCCCTCAGGCATGGATGCAGTAGTATTGAAGTTAAACTAAAGGCATCAAAAAGACTACGTACTGTGACTGAGCACAGGCTGTCTGAGGGGATCAGAATCACTTATCTGGGTCACACACTGATTCATCTCTCCTGGACAGAACTACCTAAACATCTGATCAAATTGCGTGAGATTTTTTGTTATTGGTTAACTGAGATTACACACTGACTAGTTATTTCGGATGCAAGGTGATTTGTAGATCAGTGATTCAGACAGCAATGCAGTTAATCTCAAACGCACACAACATCTCTGCATTACAGTCGCAAGTAGTTTTCCTTTGATTCCCTCGTGTGTGTGAAACAAAATGCCCTTTACACAGATGTGATCAGATGAGATCTTCTGGTTGAAATAGAATATGCCCCTGGTGAACAGTGATTTCACAGCCCAAATATGTATGAATAATTGAGTGTGTGATTTCACAGTTGTGCCGGTGCTTTCAGATCCACTGTGTGTGTGTGTGTGCGTGCGTGCGTGCGTGCGTGCGTACACAGCCAGAGGGAGTTGGAAGAGAGGAACCATGAGGTGTTGGACATAGACACAGCACTGAAGGAGAGACAGGGGGAGCTCCAACAGGGAGGACAGCTGGTACACACACAAATACAAAACTGAGGCAACATTAATTGCGTGGTGCGTTATAGTGTATTTAATTTGAATGGCCAAAGTCTTAATGGATGGAATAATAAGAAATAAGGCCTCTCTGTGTGTCTCCCTCCTCTTCCTCAGCTGGGCCAGCTGGACGTGGTCATCACAGACCATAACCTGGAGATAGACAAAAAGGGTCAGTCCCTACAGCAGACTGGACCAGAGAATGAGGTTAAAGACTGAGACAGACTCATTTGGAGTTGTTGTTGGCCCTGGAAACCATCCTCTTGTCTCACATACTCTCCATTCTGGTATTGTGATAAATGTGAAGGGATGTTGACTATCACCTCATGTTTTGTTTCTACAGGTGGAGTTTTTGAGTGACAGGTTAGACCTGCTAAAAGCACAACAACAAGGGAAGGAGGATTCTTAGGAAGGTATGAGAGGGAGAGATGGATGGAGGGAGAGATGAGTTCTGGTATTATTATACTGATGGATGCAGGGAGAGATGAGTTCTGGTATTATTATACTGATGGATGCAGGGAGAGATGAGTTCTGGTATTATTATACTGATGGATGCAGGGAGAGATGAGTTCTGGTATTATTATACTGATGGATGCAGGGAGAGATGAGTTCTGGTATTATTATACTGATGGATGCAGGGAGAGATGAGTTCTGGTATTATTATACTGATGGATGGAGGGAGAGATGAGTTCTGGTATTATTATACTGATGGATGCAGGGAGAGATGAGTTCTGGTATTATTATACTGATGGATGGAGGGAGAGATGAGTTCTGGTATTATTAGACTGATGGATGCAGGGAGAGATGAGTTCTGGTATTATTATACTGATGGATGCAGGGAGAGATGAGTTCTGGTATTATTATACTGATGGATGCAGGGAGAGATGAGTTCTGGTATTATTATACTGATGGATGCAGGGAGAGATGAGTTCTGGTATTATTATACTGATGGATGCAGGGAGAGATGAGTTCTGGTATTATTATACTGATGGATGCAGGGAGAGATGAGTTCTGGTATTATTATACTGATGGATGCAGGGAGAGATGAGTTCTGGTATTATTAGACTGATGGATGCAGGGAGAGATGAGTTCTGGTATTATTATACTGATGGATGCAGGGAGAGATGAGTTCTGGTATTATTATACTGATGGATGCAGGGAGAGATGAGTTCTGGTATTATTATACTGATGGAGGGAGAGAGAGATGGATGGTTGCAAGGTGGGTTGCATACCTGAAGTATTGTTCTGACAAAACACAACCAGTAACATCATAACATCATTTAATGGTGTTCAGTCTTCAGTTACCTTTCAGAACCATCTGAAACCATAAACTGGTCCCAGATCAGCTTCAGATATCTGATTGACCATCTAGGAGTAGGCACCCTCTAACTGACCTTTGACCTATTGCTCCAGGACTCTGCAGCAGAGCCAGCACCTGTGTGTCGGGAGAGAACAACACAAGAACTCCAGAGGACGACTGGGGAGCTGCAGGATACACTCGCTGTGAGAGCCTGTGCAGAGCGATGGAAAGCATCAACCAACATGCCAGGGGCAAGGCGAAACCTTCATTTTGTTGCTGTTTATAAAAGGACATACCCAAATGAAACCATGCATTCTTTCTGTGTTGTATCCATAACAACAAAGTGTGGTATTTCTGTCAATTTTACTATGGCTAGAAGATGACCTGTGTGTTGTCTTCTATAGGAGGTGCAGGTGCGGGGTCCAGGCAGAGGCCAGACTGCAAGCCACTGTCTCCTCTCTGCAGCTGGAGAAGGAGAGAGAACGGCACAGCAAGGAGGTACAACTGGGCCCAACAACGGTCTTTGTAGTGTCTGTCAGTCGTTATCTCTCTCTTTGTTTCAGTCAGTCTCTGTCTCTCTTTCTCTTGCTGTCTCTGTCTGTCTTCATCTGTCTTTTTCTCTCTGTTGCTGTCTCTGCCTCTCTTGCTCTTTCTCTCTCTGTTGCTGTCTTTGTCTCCGTCTCTCTTTCTCTCTGTTGCTGTCCCTTTCTCTCTCTGTCTGTCTCCGTCTCTTTCTCTCTCTGTTGCTGTCTCCGTCTCTCTTTCTCTCTCTGTTGCTGTCTCCGTCTCTCTTTCTCTCTCTGTTGCTGTCTCCGTCTCCCTTTCTCTCTCTGTTGCTGTATCCGTCTCTCTTTCTCTCTCTGTTGCTGTCTCTCTCGCTCTCTTTTGTTTTCTTTCTTTGTCAGTCAGTCAGTCTCTCACACACAGTCACTATCTTTGTCTTTCTCCTCAGTTCCCTCTGTCTCTCTCTCTACTGCTCTGCTCTTAGATATCTATCTCTTCCACAGTTCCTCTTTCACTTTGTTTCTCCTTTTTTCCATAATCACCTGTTCTCTTTATTTCTGTAATCACCACTTCTCTTATATCTCCTGTATACCACCTCTACCTTGTCACTACACAACTGATTGGCTCAAACACATTAAGAAGAAATGAAATTACACAAATTAACTTTGAACAAGTCACACCTGTTAATTGAAATGCATTCCAAGTGACTACCTCATGAAGCTGGTTAAGAGAATGCCAAGAGTGTACAAAGCTGTCATCAAGGCAAAGGGTGGCTACTTTGAAGAATCTCAAATCTAAAATCCATCCATGTTGCGTCGTGCATAAGAACAGCCCTTAGCCATGGTATACCTAGGATAGGTATACCTAGGATAGGATAAAGTAATCCTCCTAACCCCCCCCTCCCCCTTAAAAGAGTTAGATGCACTATTGTAAAGTGGTTGTTCCACTGGATATCATAAGGTGAATGCACCAATTTGTAAGTCGCTCTGGATAAGAGCATCTGCTAAATGACTTAAATGTAAATGTAAATGGTATACGGTCCATATACCCCCATCCGGGCCTTATTGGTTAACTATAGTAGGTATGTTGGGGGGTAGTATAGTAGGTATGTTGGGGGGTAGTATAGTAGGTATGGTGGGGGGTAGTATGGTGGGGGGTAGTATAGTAGGTATGATGGGGGGTAGTATGGTGGGGGGTAGTATAGTAGGTATGGTGGGGGGTAGTATAGTAGGTATGGTGGGGGGTAGTATAGTAGGTATGTTGGGGGGTAGTATGGTAGTAGTATGGTGGGGGGTAGTATAGTAGGTATGTTGGGGGTAGTATAGTAGGTATGTTGGTGGGTAGTATAGTAGGTATGTTGGGGGGTAATATTGTATGTATGGTGGGGGGTAGTATAGTAGGTATGGTGGGGGGTAGTATAGTAGGGTATGTTGGGGGGTAGTATAGTAGGTCTTTTGGGGGGTAGTATAGTAGGTATGTTGGGGGGTAGTATAGTAGGTATGTTGGGGGGTAGTATAGTAGGTATGTTGGGGGGTAGTATAGTAGGTATGTTGGGGGTAGTATAGTAGGTATGTTGGAGGGTAGTATAGTGGGTATGTTGGGGGGTAGTATAGTAGGTATGTTGGGGGGTAGTATAGTAGGTATGTTGGGGGGTAGTATAGTAGGTATGTTGGGGGGTAGTATAGTAGGGTATGTTGGGGGGTAGTACAGTAGGTATGTTGGGGGGTAGTAGAGTAGGTATGATGGGGGGTAGTATAGTAGGTATGTTGGGGGTAGTATAGTAGGTATGATGGGGGGTAGTATAGTAGGTATGTTGGGGGTAGTATAGTAGGTATGTTGGTGGGTAGTATAGTAGGTATGTTGGGTGGTAGTATAGTAGGTATGTTGGGGGTAGTATAGTAGGTATGTTGCGGGGTAGTATAGTAGGTATGTTGGGGGTAGTATAGTAGGTATGTTGGGGGTAGTATAGTAGGTATGTTGGGGGTAGTATAGTAGGTATGTTGGGGGGTGGTATAGTAGGTATGTTGGGGGTAGTATAGTAGGTATGGTGGGGGGTAGTATAGTAGGTATGTTGGGGGGTAGTATAGTAGGTATGATGGGGGTAGTATAGTAGGTATGTTGGGGGTAGTATAGTAGGTATGTTGGTGGGTAGTATAGTAGGTATGTTGGTGGGTAGTATAGTAAGTATGTTGGGGGGTAGTACATTAGGTATGGTGGGGGGTAGTATAGTAGGTATGTTGGGTAGTATAGTAGGTATGTTGGGCAGTATAGTAGGTATGGTGGGGGTAGTATAGTAGGTATGGTGGGGGGGTAGTATAGTAGGTATGATGGTGGGTAGTATAGTAGGTATGATGTGGGGTAGTATAGTAGGTATGTTGGGGGTAGTATAGTAGGTATGTTGGGGGGTAGTATAGTAGGTATGTCGGGGGTAGTATAGTAGGTATGTTGGGGGGTAGTATAGTAGGTATGTTGGGGGGTAGTATAGTAGGTATGATGGGGGTAGTATAGTAGGTATGTTGGTGGGTAGTATAGTAGGTATGTTGGGGGGTAGTACAGTAGGTATGATGGGGGGTAGTATAGTAGGTATGATGGGGGGTAGTATAGTAGGTATGTTGGTGGGTAGTATAGTAGGTATGTTGGGGGGTAGTACAGTAGGTATGGTGGGGTGTAGTATAGTAGGTATGTTGGTGGGTAGTATAGTAGGTATGTTGGGGGGTAGTACAGTAGATATGTTGGGGGGTAGTACAGTAGGTATGTTGGGGGGTAGTACAGTAGGTATGATGGGGGTAGTATAGTAGGTATGTTGGGGGTAGTATAGTAGGTATGTTGGGGGTAGTATAGTAGGTATGTTGGGGGGTAGTATAGTAGGTATGTTGGGGGGGTAGTATAGTAGGTATGTTGGGGGTAGTATAGTAGGTATGGTGAGGGGTAGTATAGTAGGTATGGTGGGGGTAGTATAGTAGGTATGGTGGGGGGTAGTATAGTAGGTATGGTGGGGGGTAGTACAGTAGGTATGATGGGGGGTAGTACAGTAGGTATGACGGGGGGTAGTATAGTAGGTATGATGGGGGGTAGTATAGTAGGTCTTTTGGGGGGTAGTATAGTAGGTATGTTGGGGGGGTAGTATAGTAGGTATGTTGGGGGGTAGTATAGTAGGTATGTTGGGGGGTAGTATAGTAGGTATGTTGGGGGGTAGTATAGTAGGTATGTTGGGGGGTAGTATAGTAGGTATGTTGGGGGGTAGTATAGTAGGTGTGTTGGGGGGTAGTACAGTAGGTATGATGGGGGGTAGTATAGTAGGTATGATGGGGGGTAGTATAGTAGGTATGTTGGTGGGTAGTATAGTAGGTATGTTGGGGGGTAGTACAGTAGGTATGGTGGGGGGTAGTATAGTAGGTATGTTGGTGGGTAGTATAGTAGGTATGTTGGGGGGTAGTACAGTAGATATGTTGGGGGGTAGTACAGTAGGTATGTTGGGGGGTAGTACAGTAGGTATGATGGGGGTAGTATAGTAGGTATGTTGGGGGTAGTATAGTAGGTATGTTGGGGGTAGTATAGTAGGTATGTTGGGGGGTAGTATAGTAGGTATGTTGGGGGGGTAGTATAGTAGGTATGTTGGGGGTAGTATAGTAGGTATGGTGGGGGGTAGTATAGTAGGTATGGTGGGGGTAGTATAGTAGGTATGGTGGGGGGTAGTATAGTAGGTATGGTGGGGGGTAGTACAGTAGGTATGATGGGGGGTAGTACAGTAGGTATGACGGGGGGTAGTATAGTAGGTATGATGGGGGGTAGTATAGTAGGTCTTTTGGGGGGTAGTATAGTAGGTATGTTGGGGGGGTAGTATAGTAGGTATGTTGGGGGGTAGTATAGTAGGTATGTTGGGGGGTAGTATAGTAGGTATGTTGGGGGGTAGTATAGTAGGTATGTTGGGGGGTAGTATAGTAGGTGTGTTGGGGGGTAGTATAGTAGGTGTGTTGGGGGGTAGTATAGTAGGTATGTTGGGGGGTAGTATAGTAGGTATGTTGGGGGTAGTATAGGAGGTATGTTGGTGGGTAGTATAGTAGGTATGTTGGGGGGTAGTATGGTGGGGGGTAGTATAGTAGGTATGTTGGGGGGTAGTATAGTAGGTATGTTGGAGGGTAGTATAGTAGGTATGTTGGGGGGTAGTATAGTAGGTATGTTGGGGGGTAGTATAGTAGGTATGTTGGTGGGTAGTATAGTAGGTATGTTGGGGGGTAGTACAGTAGGTACAGTGGGGAGAACAAGTATTTGATACACTGCCGATTTTGCAGGTTTTCCTACTTACAAAGCATGTAGAGGTCTGTAATTTTTATCATAGGTACACTTCAACTATGAGAGACGGAATCTAAAACAAAAATCCAGAAAATCACATTGTATGATTTTTAAGTAATTAATTTGCATTTTATTGCATGACATAAGTATTTGATACATCAGAAAAGCAGAACTTAATATTTGGTACAGAAACCTTTGTTTGCAATTACAGAGATCATACGTTTCCTGTAGTTCTTGACTAGGTTTGCACACACTGCAGCAGGGATTTTGGCCCACTCCTCCCTACAGATCTTCTCCAGATCCTTCAGGTTTCGGGGCTGTCGCTGGGCAATACGGACTTTCAGCTCCCTCCAAAGATTTTCTATTGGGTTCAGGTCTGGAGACTGGCTAGGCCACTCCAGGACCTTGAGATGCTTCTTACGGAGCCACTCCTTAGTTGCCATGGCTGTGTGCTTCGTGTCGTTGTCATGCTGGAAGACCCAGCCACGACCCATCTTCAATGCTCTTACTGAGGGAAGGAGGTTGTTGGCCAAGATCTCGCGATACATGGCCCCATCCATCCTCCCCTCAATACGGTGCAGTCGTCCTGTCCCCTTTGCAGAAAAGCATCCCCAAAGAATGATGTTTCCACCTCCATGCTTCACGGTTGGGATGGTGTTCTTGGGGTTGTACTCATACTTCTTCTTCCTCCAAACACGGCGAGTGGAGTTAGACCAAAAAGCTATATTTTTGTCTCATCAGACCACATGACCTTCTCCCATTCCTCCTCTGGATCATCCAGATGGTCATTGGCAAACTTCAGACGGGCCTGGACATGCACTGGCTTAAGCAGGGGGACCTTGCGTGCGCTGCAGGATTTTAATCCATGACGGCGTAGTGTGTTACTAATGGTTTTCTTTGAGACTGTGGTCCCAGCTCTCTTCAGGTCATTGACCAGGTCCTGCCGTGTAGTTCTGGGCTGATCCCTCACCTTCCTCATGATCATTGATGCCCCACGAGGTGAAATCTTGCATGGAGCCCCAGACCGAGGGTGATTGACCGTCATCTTGAACTTCTTCCATTTTCTAATAATTGCGCCAACAGTTGTTTCCTTCTCACCAAGCTGCTTGCCTATTGTCCTGTAGCCCATCCCAGCCTTGTGCAGGTCTACAATTTTATCCCTGATGTCCTTACACAGCTCTCTGGTCTTGGCCATTGTGGAGAGGTTGGAATCTGTTTGATTGAGTGTGTGGACAGGTGTCTTTTATACAGGTAACGAGTTCAAACAGGTGCAGTTAATACAGGTAATGAGTGGAGAACAGGAGGGCTTCTTAAAGAAAAACTAACAGGTCTGTGAGAGCCGGAATTCTTACTGGTTGGTAGGTGATCAAATACTTATGTCATGCAATAAAATGCAAATTAATTATTTAAAAATCATACAATGTGATTTTCTGGATTTTTGTTTTAGATTCCGTCTCTCACAGTTGAAGTGTACCTATGATAAAAATGACAGACCTCTACATGCTTTGTAAGTAGGAGAACCTGCAAAATCGGCAGTGTATCAAATACTTGTTCTCCCCACTGTATGTTGGGGGGTAGTAGAGTAGGTATGATGGGGGGTAGTATAGTAGGTATGTTGGGGGTAGTATAGTAGGTATGATGGGGGGTAGTATAGTAGGTATGTTGGGGGTAGTATAGTAGGTATGTTGGTGGGTAGTATAGTAGGTATGTTGGGGGGTAGTATAGTAGGTATGTTGGGGGTAGTATAGTAGGTATGTTGCGGGGTAGTATAGTAGGTATGTTGGGGGTAGTATAGTAGGTATGTTGGGGCGTAGTATTGTAGGTATGGTGGGGGGTAGTATAGTAGGGGGGGAGTATAGTAGGTATGTTTGGTGGTAGTATAGTAGGTATGATGGGGGGTAGGATAGTAGGTATGTTGGGGGGTAGTATAGTAGGTATGTTGGGGGGTAGTATAGTAGGTATGATGGTGGGTAGTATAGTAGGTATGAAGGGGGGTAGTATAGTAGGTATGTTGGGGGGTAGTATAGTAGGTTTGATGGGGGGTAGTATAGTAGGTATTTTGCGGGGTAGTATAGTAGTTATGTTGGGGGGTAGTATAGTAGGGGGGAGTATAGTAGGTATGTTGGTGGGTAGTATAGTAGGTATGTTGGTGGGTAGTATAGCAGGTATGATGGGGGGTAGTATAGTAGGTATGTTGGGGGGTAGTACAGTAGGTATGGTGGGGGGTAGTACAGTAGGTATGGTGGGGGGTAGTATAGTAGGTATGTTGGGTAGTATAGTAGGTATGGTGGGCGGTAGTATAGTAGGTATGATGGTAGGTAGTATAGTAGGTATGTTGGGGGTAGTATAGTAGGTATGTTGGGGGGTAGTATAGTAGGTATGTTGGGGGGTAGGATAGTAGGTATGTTGGGGGGTAGTATAGTAGGTATGTTGGGGGGTAGTATAGTAGGTATGTTGGGGGTAGTATAGTAGGTATGATGGTGGGTAGTATAGTAGGTATGATGGGGGGTAGTATAGTAGGTATGTTGGGGGGTAGTATAGTAGGTATGTTGGGGGGTAGTACAGTAGGTATGGTTAGGGGTAGTATAGTAGGTATGTTGGGGGGTAGTATAGTAGGTATGTTGGGGGGTAGTATAGTAGGTATGTTGGGGGGTAGTATAGTAGGTATGTTGGGGGTAGTATAGTAGGTATGTTGGGGGGTAGTACAGTAGGTATGTTGGGGGGTAGTACAGTAGGTATTATGGGGTAGGTATAGTAGGTATGTTGGGTGGTAGTATAGTAGGTTTGATGGGGGGTAGTATAGTAGGTATGTTGGGGGTAGTATAGTAGGTATGTTGGTGGGTAGTATAGTAGGTATGTTGGGGGGTAGTATAGTAGTTATGTTGGGGGGTTGTATAGTAGGGGGGGAGTATAGTAGGTATGTTGGTGGGTAGTATAGTAGGTATGATGGGGGGTAGTATAGTAGGTATGTTGGGGGGTAGTATAGCAAGTATGTTGGGGGGTAGTACAGTAGGTATGGTGGGGGGTAGTATAGTAGGTATGATGGTGGGTAGTATAGTAGGTATGAAGGGGGGTAGTATAGTAGGTATGTTGGGGGGTAGTATAGTAGGTTTGATGGGGGGTAGTATAGTAGGTATGTTGGGGGTAGTATAGTAGGTATGTTGGGGGGTAGTATAGTAGGTATGTTGGGGGTAGTATAGTAGTTATGTTGGGGGGTAGTATAGTAGGGGGGAGTATAGTAGGTATGTTGGTGGGTAGTATAGTAGGTATGATGGGGGGTAGTATAGTAGGTATGTTGGGGGGTAGTATAGCAAGTATGTTGGGGGGTAGTACAGTAGGTATGGTGGGGGGTAGTATAGTAGGTATGATGGTGGGTAGTATAGTAGGTATGATGGGGGGTAGTATAGTAGGTATGTTGGGGGGTAGTACAGTAGGTATGGTGGGGGGTAGTATAGTAGGTATGGTGGGGGTAGTATAGTAGGTATGTTGGGGGGTAGTACAGTAGGTATGTTGGGGGGTAGTACAGTAGGTATGATGGGGGGTAGTACAGTAGGTATGTTGGGGGTAGTATAGTAGGTATGTTGGTGGGTAGTATAGTAGGTATGTTGGGGGGGTAGTATAGTAGGTATGTTGGGGGGTAGTATAGTAGGTATGATGGGGGGTAGTATAGTAGGTATGATGGGGGGTAGTATAGTAGGTATGTTGGGGGTAGTATAGTAGGTGTGTTGGTGGGTAGTATAGTAGGTATTTTGCGGGGTAGTATAGTAGTTATGTTGGGGGGTAGTATAGTAGGGGGGAGTATAGTAGGTATGTTGGTGGGTAGTATAGTAGGTATGTTGGTGGGTAGTATAGCAGGTATGATGGGGGGTAGTATAGTAGGTATGTTGGGGGGTAGTACAGTAGGTATGGTGGGGGGTAGTACAGTAGGTATGGTGGGGGGTAGTATAGTAGGTATGTTGGGTAGTATAGTAGGTATGGTGGGCGGTAGTATAGTAGGTATGATGGTAGGTAGTATAGTAGGTATGTTGGGGGTTATTATAGCAAGTATGTTGGGGGGTAGTACAGTAGGTATGGTGGGGGGTAGTATAGTAGGTATGTTGGGGGTAGTATAGTAGGTATGTTGGTGGGTAGTACAGTAGGTATGTTGGGGGGTAGTATAGTAGGTATGTTTGGTGGTAGTATAGTAGGTATGTTGGGGGGTAGTATAGTAGGTATGTTGCGGCGTAGTATTGTAGGTATGGTGGGGGGTAGTATAGTAGGTATGATGGGGGGTAGTATAGTAGGTATGATGGGGGGTAGTATAGTAGGTATGGTGGGGGGTACTATAGTAGGTATGGTGGGGGGTAGTACAGTAGGTATGGTGGGGGGTAGTACAGTAGGTATGGTGGGGGGTAGTATAGTAGGTATGTTTGGGTGTAGTATAGTAGGTATGATGGGGGTAGTATAGTAGGTATGTTGGGGGTAGTATAGTAGGTATGTTGGTGGGTAGTATAGTAGGTATGTTGCGGGGTAGTATAGTAGTTATGTTGGGGGGTAGTATAGTAGGGGGGAGTATAGTAGGTATGTTGGTGGGTAGTATAGTAGGTATGTTGGTGGGTAGTATAGCAGGTATGATGGGGGGTAGTATAGTAGGTATGTTGGGGGTAGTACAGTAGGTATGGTGGGGGGTAGTATAGTAGGTATGTTGGGTAGTATAGTAGGTATGGTGGGGGTAGTATAGTAGGTATGGTGGGCGGTAGTATAGTAGGTATGGTGGGGGGTAGTATGGTAGGTATGGTGGGGGGTAGTATAGTAGGTATGTTGGGGCCTAGTATTGTAGGTATGGTGGGGGGTAGTATAGTAGGTATGATGGGGGGTAGTATAGTAGGTATGGTGGGGGGTAGTACAGTAGGTATGTTGGGGGGTAGTATAGTAGGTATGTTGGGGGGTAGTATAGTAGGTATGTTGGGGGGTAGTATATTAGGTATGGTGGGGGGTAGTATAGTAGGTATGTATGGTGGGGGTAGTATAGTAGGTATGTTGGGGGGTAGTACAGTAGGTATGGTGGTGGGTAGTATAGTAGGTATGTTGGTGGGTAGTATAGTAGGTATGTTGGGGGTTGGTATAGTAGGTATGTTGGGGGGTAGTATATTAGGTATGTTGGGGGGTAGTATAGTAGGTATGTTGGGGGGTAGTATAGTAGGTATGTTGGGGGGTAGTATAGTAGGTATGTTTGGGGGTAGTATAGTAGGTATGTTTGGGGGTAGTATAGTAGGTATGTTTGGTGGTAGTATAGTAGGTATGTTTGGGTGTAGTATAGTAGGTATGGTGGGGGGTAGTATAGTAGGTATGTTTGGGGGTAGTATAGTAGGTATGTTGGGGGGTAGTATAGTAGGTATGGTGGGGGGTAGTATAGTAGGTATGTTGGGGGGTAGTATAGTAGGTATGTTGGGTAGTATAGTAGGTATGGTGGGGGGTAGTATAGTAGGTATGTTGGGGGGTAGTTTAGTAGGAATGCTGGGGTAGTATAGCAAAAAAGAAACGTCCTCTCACTGTCAACTGTGTTTATTTTCAGCGAACTTAACATGTGTAAATATTTGTATGAACAAAACAAGATTCAATAACTAAACAAGTTTCCACAGACATGTGACTAACAGAAATTGAATAATGTGTCCCTGAACAAAATAAAAGGTAACAGTCAGTAGCTGCATTAAGTACTGCAGTGCATCTCCTCCTCATGAACTGCACCAGATTTGTCAGTTCTTGCTGTGAGATGTTACCCTACTCTTCCACCAAGGCACCTGCAAGTTCCCGGATATTTCTGGGGGGAATGGTCCTAGCCCTCATCCTCCGATCCAACAGGTCCCAGACGTGCTCAATGGGATTGAGATCCGGGCTCTTCGCTGGCCATGGCAGAACACTGATATTCCTGTCTTGCAGGAAATCACGCACAGAACGAGCAGTATGGCTGGTGGCATTGTCATGCTGGAGGGTCATGTCAGGATGAGCTTGCAGGGCACAAACCCACCGTTGCTGGACCAGACAGGACTGGCAAAAAGTGCTCTTCAATGACGAGTCGCGGTTTGTCTCACTAGGGGTGATGGTCGGATTCACGTTTATTGCCTGCCTTACAACAGGCCTACAAGCCCTCAGTCCAGCCTCTCTCAGCCTATTTCGCGAACAGTCTGAGCACTGATGGAGGGATTGTGCGTTCCTGGTGTAACTCGGCCAGTTGTTGTTGCCATCCTGTACCTGTCCCGCAGGTGTGATGTTCGGATATACCGATCCTGTGCAGGTGTTGTTACACGTGGTCTGCCACTGCGAGGACGATCAGCTGTCTGTCCCGTCTCCCTGTAGCTCTGTCTTAGGCGTCTCACAGTACGGACATTGCAATTTATTGCCCTGGCCACATCTGCAGTCCTCATGTCTCCTTGCAGCATGCCTAGGGCACATTCACGCAGATGAGCAGGGACCCTGGGCATCTTTCTTTTGGTGTTTTTCAGAGTCAGTAGATAGGCCTCTTTTAGTGTCCTACGTTTTCTTAACTGGGACCTTAATTGCCTACCGTCTGTAAGCTGTTAGTGTCTTAACGACCGTTCCACAGGTGCATGTTCATTCATTGTTTATGGTTCATTGAACAAGCATGGGAAACAGTGTTTAAACCCTTTACAGTGAAGATCTGTAAAGTTATTTGGATTTTTACAAAATATCTTTGAAAGACAGGGTCTTGAAAAAGGGCAGTTAATTTTTTTGCTGAGTTTTTTAAATATTTATGTTATATTTTCAATTCAAATGAATTAAATCAATTTTAGTAAACTTTTGACCTGAACTTCACTTTGATTTTGGCATCTGTGTGCAGAACTGTGCAGTCATGTTGCCAGGGGAAGAAGGTAACTTGCCAGCCCTAGGGAGAAATTTGTGGTCCAAACGACAGCCCAACTTTCTCATTTGGAATTGGCACTAGGAGAGGGGTTTACATAACAAGAACAAAGTAGTGTAGAATTTGTATAGTTTTAGGACTCAGATGAAATACAGTGGGGTAAGGACAAATATTCTGTACTCAAGTTAGAAACGAGGGTAAGTTAAAACTAGTGAAGTTTTATATTTTCATAAAGATCATCAGCTGCATGATTGTCACTAATAGTCACTCATTTAATTAATATGCATACTTTATTTTTTACTGAGGAAAAGGTAGATTTGACTGAATTAAAGTTGAAACCTGCTATTTATGACCCTAGGTTAACAAGCCCAAGCTAGGTTAACAAGCCCAAGCTAGGTTAACAAGCCCAAGCTAGGTTAACAAGCCCAAGCTAGGTTAACAAGCCCAAGCTAGGTTAACAAGCCCAAGCTAGGTTAACAAGCCCAAGCTAGGTTAACAAGCCCAAGCTAGGTTTACAAGCCCAAGCTAGGTTTACAAGCCCAAGCTAGGTTTACAAGCCCAAGCTAGGTTTACAAGCCCAAGCTAGGTTTACAAGCCCAAGCTAGGTTTACAAGCCCAAGATAGGTTTACAAGCCCAAGATAGGTTTACAAGCCCAAGATAGGTTAACAAGCCCAAGCTAGGTTTACAAGCACAATGAAATACAGATCAAGTAAGATTATCGTGTCATGACACGACAGGCAAACATTATTTGACACACACACACACACACACACACACACACACACACACACACACACACACACACACACACACACACACACACACACACACACACACACACACACACACACACACACACACACACACACACACACACACACACACACACACACACACACACACACACAGCAGGTTACCACAACAGGGAACACAATGCTTGGTGTACAAATGTGGGTTTGCTATTTGGAGACAGTAGGCTACACACAAAGCTGTCTGGAAAGAACAGACAGGCCTGCTGAGGGTTGGCTGCTTACTGAGAGCAATAAACGTACATTGTGTGTGTGTGTGTGTGTGTGTGTGTGTGTGTGTGTGTGTGTGTGTGTGTGTGTGTGTGTGTGTGTGTGTGTGTGTGTGTGTGTGAAGGTCTGCCTGTGGGACTGTGTGTGTGTGCATGCGTGTGTCTTCCTGTATGTGTTTGCACAGACTCCCCCCACTGTCTGACTGTACCATTTTATCTGAAAGTTATACAAAAATAAATGCAGTTTTCTTTCTTCAAGTTATCCCTAATCAAGCTGTTTAGTGATGTGTATTTGTACTGTATTTATATAGAAATGTCTGACAGACATTTTAAATGTCATATTATTGCTCTCTTTTTGTCTCTGTCTCATTCTTTCTCTCTCTCTCTTATCCTCCCCCTCTTTTTCTTTCTCTCTCTCAATTCAGTTTAAATTTAAGGGGCTTTATTGGCATGGGAAGCATTTGTTTACATTGCCAAAGCAAGTGAAATAGATAAACAAAAGTGAAATAAACTAAAATGAACAGTAAACATTCCACAAGTTCCACAAACATTTCAAATGTAATTATGTATATACAGTGGGGAGAACAAGTATTTGATACACTGCCGATTTTGCAGGTTTTCCTACTTACAAAGCATGTACAGGTATGTAATTTTTATCATAGGTACACTTCAACTGTGAGAGACGGAATCTAAAACAAAAATCCAGAAAATCACATTGTATGATTTTTAAGTAATTCATTTGCAATTTATTGCATGACATAAGTATTTGATACATCAGAAAAGCAGAACTTAATATTTGGTACAGAAACCTTTGTTTGCAATTACAGAGATCATACGTTTCCTGTAGTTCTTGACCAGGTTTGCACACACTGCAGCAGGGATTTTGGCCCACTCCTACATACAGACCTTCTCCAGATCCTTCAGGTTTCGGGGCTGTCGCTGGGCAATACGGACTTTCAGCTCCCTCCAAAGATTTTCTATTGGGTTCAGGTCTGGAGACTGGCTAGGCCACTCCAGGACCTTGAGATGCTTCTCTCACAGTTGAAGTGTACCTATGATAAAAATTGCAGACCTCTACATGCTTTGTAAGTAGGAAAACCTGCAAAATCGGCAGTGTATCATACTTGTTCTCCCCACTGTATACAGTGATGCTCTCTCTCTCTCGCTCTGTGTCTCTCTCTCTCTCGCTCTGTGTCTCTCTTTCTCTCTCTGTCCCCCCCCCCCCTGTCACCATCGGGGATCACTAAGGTTGAGGATGACTATGTATGTACTGTATCTGTTACATTTCAGAGACAGTTTGAACCAATGTAGCAATATATTGTAGGAAATAATGAGCCCTTTTGTTTGAGCTTGTATAGTTCATTAGGATCCCCATTAGCTACTGCACATGCAGCAGCAACTCTTCCTAGGACCCACATAAAAGTACAAATACATGACAAAGTACAGAACAGTTATAGACAAGAAAAACATAAGATATTACCTTAAATAAGGTTAGGTTAATGTTAGTGCAGGGCACCTGGGTGAGTAGAGGTAGAAGTGAGAGTGTGAAGTGTGAGTGGTTTCTGTGCCACACGCCGTCTCACCACAGCTGGCACCAGTTGTCCTGGTTATGAGGCACAACAGTGAAAACAACAACTCTAAACAAGAAGAACCTCTTCAGTTGTTGACACCGTTGTTTTATACATCTGTATTCTTCTTACTATGGATGTCACAATGTGTGTGACATGAAGAGAAAAATACCCTTTCAAACTAAATGTACTAGCCTCGTATTGAATCCTTCAGTGATAAGAACTATGATGAGCACTATTTAGGGGCCATAGAAAGAGCATTTAGGCTCTGGACATGTCCATACGATCCAAACACTCTCTGTAGGTTTTGTTTTCTTCAAAAGGTCAGAAGTGACTGAGTTGACTCTTCTCCAAAAGCAGTAGAACTGGCCCATTTTACTATGTGTTCCAGTGACTAACATGTTAGTCATGTAAAAGCATTTAAATTGGTGCATCTTAGTTCGGAAAATGGTGTGCAGAAAAGTGTTGGTTTTTTTGTGCATATTTTTTTCTTCACGCTATCCCTAACCAAGCTGTTTAGTGATGTGTCAATGTACTGTTGGTTCTCTCTCTCACACACCATCGTGAATCATTGAGGTTGATGATGTGCGTGTGCAGCTATCAGTGAAGAGGATGTGGTTCTACTGGCATGTGGTGGAGATGCAGCCTGTAGGTCTATGTTTGAATCGCAGGTTTCAGAGGTATCCCTAAAAGAATACTTCACTCTTATTTTACTACTCTAAACCCAGTGACTTAAAATATATTATTTTATGAGGGAAACATTCTGGTTAACTTGTTTTTTGTAGAAGATAAACCATTGTCATTGTCTTCTGTTTTTGACTTCCTTCCTACTGTTGTCGTTCTGTGACAATATGTACTGTAACTGTCACATTTCAGACACTTTGAACCAATGTAGTTATATATTGTAGGAGAAAATGTGCCTATTGGTTTGAGCTTGTATAGACAGTTGATTATGCTTGGGTACAGTGGTTAGGTTAATGTAGGGTGCAGGGCCCAGGGTGATTTGAGGTAGAAGCGAGAGAGAGAGAGATAGAGAGTGTGAAGTGTGAGTGGTTTCTGTGCCACACGCCATCTCACGACAGCTGGCACCAGTTGTCCTGGTTATGAGGCACAACAGTGAAAACAACAACTCTAAACAAGAAGAACCTCTTCAGTTGTTGACACCATTGTTTTATACATCTGTATTCTTCTTACTATGGATGTCACAATGTGTGTGACATGAAGAGAAAAATACCCTTTCAAACTAAATGTACTAGCCTCGTATTGAATCCTTCAGTGATAAGAACTATGATGAGCACTATTTAGGGGCCATAGAAAGAGCATTTAGGCTCTGGACATGTCCATACGATCCAAACACTCTCTGTAGGTTTTGTTTCCTTCAAAAGGTCAGAAGTGACTGAGTTGACTCTTCTCCAAAAGCAGTAGAACTGGCCCATTTTACTATGTGTTCCAGTGACTAACATGTTAGTCACGTAAAAGCATTTAAATTGGTGCATCTTAGTTCGGAAAATGGTGTGCAGAAAAGTGTTGGTTTTTTTGTGCATGTTTTTTTCTTCACGCTATCCCTAACTAAGCTGTTTAGTGATGTGTCAATGTACTGTTGGTTCTCTCTCTCACACACCATTGTGAATCACTGAGGTTGAGGATGTGCGTGGGCAGCTATCAGTGAAGAGGATGTGGTTGTACTGGCATGTGGTGCAGATGCAGCCTGTAGGTCTATGTTTGAATCGCAGGTTTCAGAGGTATCCCTAAAAGAATACTTCACTCTTATTTTACTACTCTAAACCCAGTGACTTAAAATATATTATTTTATGAGGGAAACATTCTGGTTAACTTGTTTTTTTTTGTAGGAGAGAGAGAGAGATTAGTTGGGACACAAGCATTTCGCTACACTCGCATTAACATCTGCTAACCATGTGTATGTGACAAATAAAATTTGATTTGATTTGAGAGAGAGAGAGAACTCTTTCTATGACTTAGACAAACCAGGTAAATCGAGGTGAAAGCTATGATCCCTCATTGATGTCACTTAAATCCACTTCAATCAGTGTAGATGAAGGGGAGGAGATAGATTAAAGAAGGTTTTTTAAGCCTTGAGACAATTGAGACATGGATTGTGTATGTGTGCCATTCAGAAGGTGAATGGGTAAGACAAAAGATTGAAGTGCCTTTGAACGGGGTATGGTAGTAGGTGTCAGGCGCACCGGTTTGAAGTGTGTCAAGAACTGCAAAGCTGCTGAGTTTTTCAAGCTCAACAGTTTCCCGTGTGTATCAAGAATGGTCCACCACCCAAAGGACATCCAGCCAACTTGACACAAGTGTGAGAAGAATTGGAGTCAACATGGGCCAGCATCCCTGTCGAATGCTTTTGACACTTTGTAGATCCCATGCCCGACGAATTGAGATATACACAGTGTATATCTGACAGCTAAGAGTACGACCAAGCGCCCGCCTGTCTGAAAATGTTATCAAAGCCTTCACACAATGGAGGCTCTTACAATGTCCCCACAACGTCCATACAAAACTCTCCCACTGTCTGGGACAGGGACTCAATGGAAACGTAGGATGGTAGAGGTCCTTATCTCTCCCCCAGTTCACCAGTCTCCTAGCTACAGCCCTCTGGTCTTTAAACAACACTCCTGGTCAAACTGACCATCGTAAGGAAAAGGTCCTCTGTGGGCACCGTGGCAACAGATGCTGTGACGTCATAAAGGGTTCCTGTTTGCTATGCCTGAGAGTGTGTTATTGGTCTTGGTAGAGATGTCACAAATACATTGGGTGTCTGTCTGCTAGAGGAGCGAACTGAAGTGTGTGTGTGTGTGTGCTCCTGGGTCGGCCATGTTATAAGATGTTATGTCGTCACATGTTGACCTACTGTGGAGTCTTCCCGGCTTTTGTGTCGTTTGTGTTGACTACAACACACTTAGTGCTTTCTTTCATTGTCTAGTTGTTCATGTCTTATTCCACTTGTTTCATACCAACATCTTGCATGGTTGGTAATAATAGATTGCTATCAATATCTATGTGTATAGCAGATGCATATTTTATGATGTAGTTGAACCATGTTGTCATTCAGTCATGGAAAGGGACTGTTTTGTTTTACTTCATTTAAACAATCACATTTGCATACTTACCAGTTATCATTCTATCAAACATCCATAAAAACATATTACTATTTTGCAGCATTTCTAAAGTCACATCGTCTGGTCCATGTTTTACTTCAGAGGGGGTTTCTATCAGACTAACTGTAAATTGCTGCAGATCAGATCTTTAAGAAGGGAACAGTTGGTTTTCAGAAATAAAATCTAAATTGAACAGTAAGGCCTTCAGCTCCTCGTGTCGTTGGGATCTTCAGAGGCCTTTTTGAGAGGAAAGTCTTCAAGTTGTGCTCCGCGGGGCGAAAATGGTTTGAATCAACATTGTTTCCATGTCATTTCAATCAAAAAAATAAATGTGATGAGGTTGAATCAACTGTGGAAAACTGATTAGTTGAAAAAAGTCATCAGCGTAAGGGAATTTCATATTTTTTCCCCCACCCAACTTTTAACCTAAATCCAATGACACGGTGACATTTTTTTGTTGAATTCACGTTAGTTGACAACTCAACCAAATGTACAATAAATCCCAACTAGACGTTGAACTGACGTCTGTGCCCAGTGGGAGGGCACTGAAACCAAACACTCGTACTGGCATTGACCAACTGCTTTCCCATAGCATGTGTTTCAGTTTAACATGGTTTTGTATGAGTTTGCTTCTCCTGTGAGTTGTATACCTTCATTCACAAGTATATAACACTTCAATGTAGTTCTAACTAGCACAAGGCACATATATTCCACATTACTCACTTCTAGTGTGGACATATGGAATCTTAGAGTGTGTAAACATCTCTTTACTGTGAGAGAGGGAGTGTCAGTGGGTGTGAACTGATAACATACCTTTGGGCTTTAGTAATGGTTGCTGAGTTTTGTTTAATGAACTGAACTGGTTATTGTGTGGAGAATTTTCCAAATGTCCCAGCTAATGTGTTAGGCTACTTCTAGTCTGCAGGCCTTTAGACAGTCAAACACAGCCTAAACACTACACCAGTGTGGTAGGCCTGCCTAATTACAAACAACGACAAGACAGCCTGCAGGGAGGAGGAGAGGGCCATGGCAGAGTGGTGCATCGACAGGCCCGAAAGTGGAGAGGGTGAAAAGCCTTGGCGTGCACATCACTGACAAGCTGAAATGGTCCATCCACACAGACAGTGTGGTGAAGAAGGCGCAGCAGCATCTCTTTAACCTCAGGAGGCTGAAGAAATGTGTCTTGGCCCCTAAGACCCTCACAAACGTCTACAGATACTAACAAGATTATCAAGGACCTCAGCCACCCGAGCGCGGCCTGTTCACCCCGCTACCATCTAGAAGACGGAGACAATGCTGAACTTTAGTCACTGTTACTAGCCGGCTACCACCTGGTACTCTACCCTGCACCTTAGAGACCAACCTGGTATAATAGACTAGACGTAACATAGTAAATGTAAATCCGGGACACTTAAATTAGTATGATATATTACGTTTGGTATGTTTACATAAGACAAATTGTTACTTAAGGCAAAAATGAAAGTAGGGTGGATGGTATGCATAAAACACGAACGTCTAGCAACCCAAAGGTTGCGAGTTTGAATCTCATCACGGACAACTTTAACATTTTAGCTAAATAGCAACTTTTCATCTACTTAATACTTTTTAGCTACTTTGCAAGTACTTAGCATGTTAGCTAACCCTAACCATTTTATCTAACCCTTCCCCTAACCCTTTAACCTAACTCGTAAACTTAACCCTAACCCCTAACTCCTAGCCTAGCTAATGTTAGCCACCTAGCTATAATTCGTAACATCATATGTTTTGCAAATTCACAACATATAGTACGTTTTGTAATTCCTAACATATCATACGAAATGGGGGATGGACATCCACAAATGAATACATACCATACGAAATGTAACATATCATACTAAATTGAGTGTCTCAGATTTATGTACAGAATAATACAAAATGCTCTGATACCAGGTTGCAGCAACTGCTGCCCTATGTACATAGTCATTGAACACTGGTCACTTTAATATTTACATACTGTTCTACCCACTAAACATGTATATACTGTATTCTAGTCCAGGCTCATCGTATATACTGTAGCTACTGCTGTACACTGTATAAAGTCAGAAAATCTGCTATCTCAGCCACTGCCTGTCACCAGGAGAGTACCCCAAGGCTTGATCCTAGGCCCCACGCTCTTCTTAATTTACATCAACAACATAGCTCAGGCAGTAGAAAACTCATCTATTTATATGCAGATGATACAGTCTTATACTCAGCTGGCCCTTCCCCGGATTTTGTGATAAATGCTATACAACAAAGATTTCTTAGTGTCCAACAAGCTTTCTCTACCCTTAAACTTGTTCTGAACACCTCCAAAACAAAGGTAATGTGGTTTGGTAAGAAGAATGCCCCTCTTCCCACAGGTGTTATTACTACCTCTGAGGTTTTAGAGCTTGGGGTAGTCACCTCATACAAGTACTGGAGAGTATGGCTAGACGGTACACTGTCCTTCTCACAGCACATACGTATCAAAGCTGCAGGCTAAAGTTAAATCTAGACTTGGTTTCCTCTATCGTAATCACTCCTCTTTCACCCCAGGTGCCAAACTAACCCTGATTCAGATGACCATCCTACCCATGCTAGATTACAGAGACATAATTTATAGATCAGCAGGTAAGGGTGCTCTCAAGCGACTAGATGTTTTTTACCATTCGGCCATCAGATTTACCACCAATGCTCCTTATAGGACACATCACTGCACTCTATACTCCTCTGTAAACTGGTCTTCTCTGTATACCCGTCGCAAGACCCACTGCTTATTTATAAAACTCTCTTAGGCCTCACTCCCCCCTATCTGAGATATCTACTGCAGCCCTCATCCTCCACATACAACACCCGTTCTGGCAGTCACATTCTGTTAAAGGTCCACAAAGCACACACATCCCTGGGTCGCTCCTCTTTTCAGTTCACTGCAGCTAGTGACTGGAACGAGCTGCAATAAACACTCAAACTAGACAGTTTGATCTCAATCTCTTCATTCAAAAACTCAATCATGGACACTCTTACTGACAGTTGTGGCTGCTTTGTGTGATGTATTGTTGTCTCTACCTTCTTGCCCTTTGTGCAGTTGTCTCTGCCCAATAATGTTTGTAAAAATGACGCTACACCGGCGATAACATTCGCAAAATATGTGTAAGCAACCAATACAATTGTATTATATTTGACCAGGAGCAGGAGGTAGCGCATGACATCATGAATACTTCTATTCTCTCAAAATAAGAATGTTTAGCTTGTAGTGATGTTTCAGCTGGCCGTAACCAAAGAGCAGCAAGTCACTCAAGTCAAAATGTTACAGAGACTTGCTTATTCATTTCTTATTCATTTCTGACCTTACCTGACCCTTTATCGATGGAAATGATTGGCTGCAGCCTCTGTGTGTGTGTGTGTGTGTGTGTGTGCGTGTGTGCCTGCCTGCGTGCGTGCGTGGGTGTGCAAGAAAGTAAGTAGACTATGAATCCTACAGGACATGAACACAGCCTACTGTAGGCGACTGTATGCACTGCCTTATTATGTTACATTATGGTCGAACCCAAGAGACTAATTTGTCTATAGTCATTGATGTACAGTTTTCTACAACCTCTCCGTCAACGTCAGCAAAACAAAAGAGCTGGTGGTGGACTACAGGAAACGGCCCTCATTCACATGGACGGGGCTGTAGTGGAACGGGTCGAGAGCGTCAAGTTCCTTGGTGTCCACATCATTAAGGATCTATCATGGTCCAAACACCATAGCACAGTCGTGAAGAGGACACGACAACGCCCCTTCCCCGTCAGGAGGCTGAAAAAATTTGGCATGGGCTCTCAGATCCTCAAAAAGTTATGCGGCTGCACCATTGAGAGCATCTTGACTGGCTGCATCACCGCTTGGTATCGCAACTAACTGCTTGTCATCCGACCACACGGCGCTACAGAGGGTAGTGCGAATGGCCCAGTACATCACTGGGGCCGAAATCCCTGCCAGCCACAACCTCTATACTGTACGTGACAGAGGAAGGCCCTAAAAATGATCAAAGACTTCAGTCACCCAAATCATAGACTGTTCTCTCTGCTACCGCACGGCAAGTGGTACCGATGCACCAAGTCTGGAACCAACAGGACCCTGAACAGCTCCCCCCCCCCCCAAGCCTTAATAAGACCGCTAAATAGTTAGTTCAGGTAGCGATTTGGTTAACTATTTAAGTATCTGCATTGACACCTTTTTTCACCAACTTTTTTGACTCATCAAATATGCTGCTACTACACTTTACTATCTCAAATCAAATGTATTTATATAGCCCTTCTTACATCAGCTGATATCTCAAAGTGCTGTACAGAAACCCAGCCTAAAACCCCAAACAGCAACCAATGCAGGTGTAGAAGTATCTGTCCCTTTATTCTTACTTATATGCACGTCTACCTCATTTACCTCGTACTCCTGCACATCGAATCGGTACTGGTACCGCGTGTATATAGCCAAGTTATGGTCACTCATTGTGTATCTATTATTACTTGTATTATTATGTTTTTCTTTTCTATTATTTTCTTTCTCTCTGCATTGTTGGGAACGGCCCTTAACTAAGCGTTTCACTGTTAGTCCACACCTGTTGTTTACGAAGCATGTGACGAATTACCTTTCATTCGATTTTTCTATACAGCTCTTTTTTTCATGGCTTTGATTGTCGACCAATCCATGCGTTGCTTCAATGCCAACCCCATAAGGGCTGAACACTCCACAAGCAGGCGTTTTAAGAAGTTGTATTCGCGTCCACATCTGTTTCTGCTCACTTAGCACCCATTCTCTCATTTTCCGTTACACATCTGTCAAACCGTGAGTTTCTTTTTGATATTAATTAATTTTGTATTATAATTTGGTGCACTTTGATTCTTTGTTGCAATGCATTTTATTACAAAGTTGCGAGACTTGTTTGAACCTCCAATGGTCTCTATGGAAACTTTATTACGCCTAAACTTTTATCGAGCTTTGTCTAAATTATCGTGCGCAATCGTAGACACTGTTGAAGTTTGGATTTAATTATTCCAAAATTTGCGCAAAGTTCCAAATGATTTCATATCCAGATGTGTGTGACCGACAGTAAATTCGGTCTATTCCTGTTTTAAATTTGAACAGAGCTCGACTGAAACATTATCTCTTCAACTCTTTACGCAGTTGACTAATAGCCAAACAAATGCCTTTATTTTACCAGCTTTATCAATGAATTGTAAATAGGCCTATCATATTGAGAGTTGTGCATGGGATAATTTATACTACTCGGCTTGATAACATTTCCCAGCACAGCCAGCCCATTTGGGGGCACAGGCTAGCCTATTCTGTTATGTTCCCTGCGAAGATGGAAAAATGTCACCATTGAGTTCGAAGTGCATCAGATTCATTATTATATCCATCAGATTATGCCAATGATTTATTTTATAGACCTATACTAGTACACTAGATGAGTTATATAGTATATATATTAGGCACCGTTTTGAAGCCTCCCGCCTCCATTTTGGCACTCCCCCACCGTTGTAAAAATGTACTGACACCTTATTACAGACACCTTAATGCATACTTTTAAGTCATATTATGTGAGGTAAACATCAAAATAAAACATGAAAATAAATATAATTTTTTTCCCCCTTATAGTATAATTTTTTTTCACTAGAACAAAAAAATACTATGCAGAAATCCCTCCGACATTTCCTGGTTGCTAAAAATTATAATAGTTTGCTTAATTTCAGTTTATGTGACAAAACAAGCAAGTGTAGTGTAGAGAATCATTGTACCATCTAAACCGTTGTGAATTATATTTTCCATAACCAAAAATATTGTCTTTGCAGGTTTTGAAGCTGGTGTACAAAACCTGAAAGTAAAAAATGCAAAAAACGAAATTTAAGAATAGGAAGCATAGAATTAGCACAAATAGAACAGAGCTACTGCTTCTTAGACTTGCTTTCAATGAGAATGGCAGATCTATAAAACACAATTCTATGTGAGTCTGGTTGGGGTTGCCCAAAAAGTTACATCTTGCAGCTTTAAATACAGAATTCCATTAATTCCTATGCTCCTTCTGGGGAGTGTCAATATGGCCAACTGGTGTCTGAAACATCTCTCATTGGCCAATACATATAGCATCAACAATCCAGCTTTTATACAGTGCAAAAATGTCTAAAAACCTGTTTTTGCTTTGTCATTATGGAGTATTGTATGTAGATTGAAGAGGGTGAAAAAACAATTTAATCCAAGGCTGTAACGTAACAAAAGGTGGAAAAAGTCAAGGGAGTCTGAATACTTTCCGAATGCACTGTACATTATTGGATTATCCCCATGTGGAAATGAAAAGACAAGCGTGTGTGTTTGTCTGTGTGAGAGAGAAAGGTATTTTAATATTTGGTCATAAATTTGTTTATCTTTTATTGAGGAGGATAGGAGTTGTGGTCGGATTTACCAAATGGAGGGCGGGGTAGAGCTTTGTACGCGTCTCTGTGTGTGGAGTACAGGTGATCTAGAATTTTTTTCCCTCTGGTTGCACATTTAACATGTTGATAGAAATTTGGTAGAACTGATTTCAGTTTCCCTGCATTAAAGTCTCCGGTCACTAGGAGCGCCGCCTCTGGGTGAGTGGTTTCCTGTTTGCTTATTTCCTTATACAGCTGACTGAGTGCGGTCTTAGTGCCAGCATCTGTCTGTGGTGGTAAATAAACAGCCATGAAAAGTATAGCTGAAACCTCTCTCGGCAATATACTCTACTTCAGGCGAGCAAAATCTAGAGACTTTACAAATATGCACAGACCGCCCCCCCTCGTCTTCCCGGAGTGTGCTGTTCTATCTTGCCGGTGCAGCGTATATCCCGCTAGCTGAATATCCATGTCGTCATTCAGCCATGATTCCGTGAAACATTGTTTTTTTTAACCCCCCTTTTTCTCCCCAATTTCATGGTATCCAATTGTTAGTAGTTACTGTCTTGTCTCATCGCTACAACTCCCGTACGGGCTCGGGAAAGACGAAACACAACCCAACCGCACTGCTTCTTAACACAGCGTGCATCCAACCCAGAAGCCAGCCGCACCAGGAAAAACCGTACACCTAGCGACCTGGTCAGCGTGCACTGTGCCCGGCCCGCCACAGGAGTCGCTAGTGCGCGATGAGACAAGGATATCCCTACCGGCCAAACCCTCCCTAACCCGGACGACGCTAGGCCAATTGTGCGTTGCCCCATGGACCTCCCGGTCGCGGCCGGCTGCGACAGAGCCTGGGCTTGAACCAAGAGTCTCTGGTGGCACAGCTAGCGCCTTAGACCACTGCGCCACCCGGGAGGCCAGGATATTACAGTTTTTGATGTCCCGTTGGTAGGATATTCGTGATCGTACCTCGTCTAATTTATTGTCCAATGATTGCACGTTGGCGAGTAGTATTGACGGTAACGGCAGCTTGCCCACTCGCCTTCTCCGGGTACTGACATGGCATCCGGGTCTTTGTCCTCTGTACCTGCATCGCTTCCATTGTATCATCTTGCACACAGTGTCTGAGTCAAGAGAGTGGACAGGAATGAGACAATGCTATCTATTGGTTCTGCGTTTGTTTATTTAAAGCTGCAATATGGCACTTTTTGGAGTGACCAAATTCACTTAGAAATTTGGGTTATAGATCTGTCATTCTCATTGAAAGCAAGTCTAAGAAGCGTTAGATCTGTTCTATGTGCACTATTTCTATGCTTCTCGTTCTTAAATTTAGTTTTTTGCGTCTTTTACTTTCGTTTTTTTAAACAAGCTTCAAACAGCTGAAAATACAATATTTTGGGTTATGGAAAATATATTTCACAGCGGTTAGTACAATGATTTGCTACACTATACTTGCTTGTTTTGTTACATAAACTGAAAGTAGGTGAACTATTAGAATTTTAGCAACCAGGAAATGGAGAGATTTCTGCATATTGAACCATTAAAAAGAGAAGTTATAAAAGAATAGATGTTTATGACTTTTATGGTATGTCTGCCTCTTGAAGCTCCAGCTCTCTCTCTCTCTCTCTGTCTCTCTCTCTCAGAGCTGTCATGGTGTCACACAAGGAGTTTGTGACTGCAGGGAAGGAGAAAGGGCTGCAGGTGTGGCGTATTGAGAACATGGACCTGAAGCCTGTCCCCAAGGCCCTGCATGGCAACTTCTACACAGGAGATGCCTATCTGCTCCTCTACACAACTGCAGCTCCCTCCTACTACATACACATGTGGATGGGTAAGATTTGCGTACACACAAACACACACACACACACACACACACACACACACACACACACACACACACACACACACACACACACACACACACACACACAGTACACACCTACAGACAAACAGACTACACTAGACTCCTATAAGTAACCACTGATTGGACATGGACTGGATCTGAGAGATCTATGTAGTAGATTTCTTGCTTTCGTCCAGTCATCTTAGATCAATGTTTACTTTGAGAAAGAGAGGGATGGAAGAGCTACTTTTAAAGTGTTGGAACCGGTTCAGGGAACAGAACAGAAAACCGGAAAATAATAAACATTTTCAAGGGAAAGAATCAGAACCAGGAACTAAAGTGGACTATACTGTTCCAGAACAGAACCATTATTTTAAAAGCATGGAAACCGGTTAATAACGTTATTTTACATCAAGGCAACAAAGCGCCTATGCAAAGCCCTCCCTCTGTCAATCAGAAACTTCTTCCAGCTTCTGCCTGTCAGCTGAGAATCTGCCTGCCGGCTGAGAATCTGCCTGCCAGCTGAACATCTGCCTACCGTCCCCTCCGAAGCTTAGCTGTAGCCTACTGACGTTATAAGCGTGATTCAGAAGATAGGGAGAGATTTTTAATTAGAGAACAATGGATAAACTTTTTCAATGCTAGTTAGGGATACTATAGTTATCACATTTCACACTGGATTTATTAACTACTGAAAGGTAAGATGTGTTTTTAATTCTGGTGCCGCTCTGCACACACAAGCTTGTTAGCTAGATAGCTTTTCTGGTCCAACGTTAAGCCAACTCTGAAGTTCAAAGACATTCAAAGTTCCTCCCTAGAAACCGCTCCTCCGTAGGTATAATAATGTAGGCCTAATTCAGATACTACATGTCATTACAAGATGCCGAGCGTTTCAAGTCAAGCCTCGTCCTCTACCCTCTCTCGCTCTCTCCCAACCCGCAACATTTCAGTTGCATCTCACGCCTGACACTTATCTTTTCATCTCGCCTGTAAACAACTCACTGAGCTGTAGCTTGCCTGCTCCATAGCAAGATGCTCTATTCCTACTGCATGATTGGTTAAGTTTTTTAACATCGAACTAAATGTAAAACAATTACGATTTCAGAGATTTTAAAAGAACAGAAAGGAACGATTTAAACCGGTACTTTTTGGGGGCTTTGATCCGGCTCAGAAATGTATTTTGCTGGTTGGAACAGTGAAATAGGACAAACCAAATAATACTTGCTATTTTGTTACACGGTTTCTACCACGAAAGGTCGTGTGAATTTGCATGGTATAAATAATGTAGAAATACCTGTGGTAGCTGTGGTTAATCTACACATAGAAAACATTACTTTTGTCAGTGCGCATGTGTATAAATACCCTATAGCTATGGTCAAATATACACGTATTGTAGACACTGAATCTGCATATAACAAATATTACTTAGCAGGAAATGTTCCTCTTTCTCAACACACATGTGAGAAAGCATTTCCACCCTGACACTGTATCTAAGTGTTGAGATAACAAGAGTGTTGAAACTTGTGTGAAATGAAGTTGTGTAATTCTATTTCCCCTCTTGTTTTCCTGTCTTGTCTATTAGCTTGATTCAATTGGCAAAAAGCTCTGGGCATGGTACATGCAAGTGCACATCTTCAAAGAAAGCCCACAAGTAATTACACTACACTCCCTCATCTCCTTCTTTCTGTCTCTGTCTCTTTTTCCTTTCCTCCCTCCCTCCCTCACTAGCTCTCTTTCCTTTCTTCTCTTTCTCTGTCTTTCTCTCCTCTTCCCTCCAACTCTCCCCTGTCTAGTTTGTCAGTTCAACTTTGCACTGAGACAAACCCGAGTGAACACAGTGTGCATGCTGCCGGCTCTCACACATAGCATACCAGTGCCTGTTAGTCATTACCCAGCCACATTAGAGAGGCCTGGGTCTGGACGGGTTTATGTGGTGCCTAGCTCTCCCTCTGATCGAGGCTTCAGTTCTTTGCTGTGGTGGCGGCCTTACTGATCTAACATTCTCTATCATTCCCGTTTGAGATCTGAGAGGGATCCACGCACAGTTGCAAACAACTCCACCCCATTGTTTCAGTTTTTCAGCCACATGTTGGGCAAAACTCAAACCATATTTAGCTGTAGTAAAGATAACTTTCTGGCTCTTGGTGGAGTTCTTGTTGAATCTGATCAAACCAGTTCTAAAATAAGCATTTATGTACATACAGTACCCAGTGAAAGTCTACACACTCCTTGAACAGTCGTCACATTTTTTTATATAAAATAGGATTGTTTTTTCCTACTGTTTTACAATACCTACAACATTTTCAAAGTGAAACATTTTTCAATTATTTTTTACAAAAACATGTCTTGATTGTAAGTCTTCACACCCCAGAGTTAATACTTGGTGATAGTACCTTTTGTTTTTTTACAGCCATAAATCAAAGATTCTACCAACTTTGCACAACATATCCATTGTATATGTAAACATTTCTCAGGCTCAGTAAATTTGGCAAGGAATTATTGGACAGCAATATTCAAACCTTATATCTTGTTTTCAAATGGATTTAAGTCAGGACTGAGACCGGCTCCTTCTGGAACACTCAACACCTATAGGAAAGCCATTCTAGTCTGTCTTTGGCATAAACATGTGTGTAATTGTTCCGCTGAAAAGCAAACTATCCCAGGGTTAGATATTCAGAAGACTGACGCATGGTTTCTTTTAACTTTTTATCTGGGCTCCTTTGTTTTTTTATTCTGACAAACTCCCCAGTCCCTGCCGGTGACAAGCATACTCATAACAGGATGCTGCGACCGCAATACTTAAAAGTAGAGGATAACATGGTATTCACTCCACATTAATGGCCTGAATGACAGAAAAAGAAAGCCTGTGTTTAAAAATCCCATCAAAATCATCCATTCTGTTTGCAACAAGGCCGTTAAGTCATACTGGAAGACAACACGGCAAAGATATATTTTTGGCCTAAATTAAAAATGACAGGCTTGGGTCAAATCCAATACAACACAGAGTGAAAAATACAAAGTATTGTGGTGGCAGCATCATGTTATGGGTATGCTGCGATGTGTGGGGTTGGACCCAGGTGCAGAGAATGGACCAGACGCGGAATCAATGGTTTATTATAAAATTAAATACTTTACTGAAAATAAGGATCACAGTAATATTGAAAAAAACACTAGGACTAGAAAACTTACTCAGGCAACAAACAGAGGCAACCGAAATCAAGCTTCTGCAAACAAGGACAGAAAACATTTTTTTAAAGGAAAAATCATAAATTAAGTGATAAGCAACACCTGAGTAACAAAGAAAGTCTTTAGGACGGCATCTGCTGCCTGGAGGAACCATGACAGTACACCCCCAGGAGCGGCTCCAGCTGCGGAGCCCTGACGACCACCACGTAATCGGTTGAAGTCTCTTACCAGACCCGGATTCAGGATGTACCGGGCCGGCACCCACGCCCCCTCCTCGGGTCCGTAGCTCTCCCAGTCCACCAGGTACTGCAGGGTCCCTCAGACCCGGCAAGCCTCCAACAGACGTCAGACAGTGTAGGCCAGGTTGGCCATCCACAAGTCGAGGGGGCGGAGGAGCAGGTGGGGGGGAGAGAAGGGACTGGCTTGAGACCAGAGACATGGAAGGACAGACAGAACTTCATGGACCTGGGAAGCTGGAGACGATAGGTATCCAGGTTGATGCGACTCAGAATCTTGAAGGGTCCTATGTAGCGAGGAGCGAGCTCCCACAAATTCACCTTTAAGGGAAGATCATGGGTGAACAGCCACACCCATTGACCCGGTCGGAGGAGCCAAATAGGTCTTTGGTGCCGGTTTGCCTGATGTTGATGTCGGGCAGGTGGGGGTGACAGTCCAGTGGATGAGTTCGGCAGTGTGTTCTGAGCATATTCCGCCCAGACGAGGTATCTGCTCCAGTTTCTGGCCTGAGTGTAGACGAAGCAGCAGAGTAACTTCCCTAGCTCCTGGTTGGCATGCTCTATTTGCCCATTCAACTGTGGGTGGAACCCCAAGTAGAGACTTACCGATGCCCACAACAGAGCAGAAGGTCTTCCAATAGCGTGCGACGAACTGGGGGCCCCGATATGAGACAATGTCCTGGGGAAGTCTGTGTAGTCGAAAGACATGACTAAATACTCATAGTGGCCACTAGGGGTGTTAAAGGCAGTTTTCCACTAAATCTCCTTCCCTGATTCTCACCAGATTGTAAGCGTTGGTGAAGAATTTGGCCCAGTGGGCCAACTCTAAGGCAGCGGACTATCTTGATCATAATCCGGTTCAGCCCTCTAAATCGATGCACGGATGCAGGCCTCCATCCTTACCCACAAAGAAGAAGCCTGCATCAGCTGGGGATGTAGATGGTCGAATGAATCCATCCTCCAGCGACTCCTGGATGTAATTGTCCAGGACTGGTGCTTCAAGGGTCAAGAGAGAGTACAGATGGCCCCGGGGAGGTGTGGAGCCAGGTAGGAGTTATGGCACAGTCGTATGGATGATGAGGGAGAAGGGTGGCCTCTAACTGAAGGCCTCCCAGAGGTCGAAGTATTCGGGAGGGAGAGAGGAGAAGTCTTGGTCTTCAATGGATGCAGGAGGACACGGCTAGGCCCTTGGTGGGGGTCATAGACATTTGGTCTGGCAGTCCTTACCCCAGTCTAGTAGGTGTCCCGTGGACCAGGAGAATCGAGGGTTATGTAGCACTAGCCAGTGGGTTCTCTGGAGCAGTGATCAAAAGAAAACTAAGAGTCTGAGTGGTTCAGCCCAACCTGCAGTAGAATGGGCTTGGTCTGATATTCCACTTGGCCAGAGCCAATGGGGCGTCCATCGAGGGCTTGAATCTGCAGAGGGATGGGACATTTCAGACAGGGGATCAATGAAGTTATCTGCGGCCCCAGAGTCCACGAAGAGTTGAATCTGGTTTTGACGGTTTTCCCAGTGGAGGGTTGTGGGTAGTAACTGACAGTGACTGGGTAGCCAGGAGGTAACTGCACAGCTCATCAGGGTCTCCCCTTGTCCTGGCGAGCCCTGGTGTTTACCATCAGCTCTGGACATGTAGCACGGTGATGACCGCAACCTCCGCAGTAGAGGCAGCAGCCTTCACACATGTGCCTGTCACGCTCCTGTGGGCTCAGACGTGTGTCCAAGCTGTATTGGCTCCTCAATGCTGGGTTCAGGTGGGGTGCTCAGAAAGCCGGGATACTGGGGTGGTGTCAAAAAAACGCTGTCTCACCCGTTCTCGGATGCGGTTGTAAGGCCTGATTTCCAGCATTATCAGGGACTCAAGGTCCTCTCCCAGTTCCCAGGCAGCCAGTTCATCCTTGATAGAGTTAGACAGACCCTGGTGGAAAGCGGTAACCAGTGCCTTAGTATTCCACCTACTCTCGGTGGCGAGGGTACGGAACTCAATGGTGAAGTCAGCCACTGGTCTGGCCCCCTGGCGGAGTCTGAACAGTCAGCTTGCTGCTTCCCGTCCACCGACTGGGTGGTCAAAGACTCGACATAGCTCGGCAGCGAAGGCTAATATGGAGCTGCAGGATGGTGGCTGCTGTTCCCATACGGCCGTTGCCCACACCAGGGCACTGCCCGAGAGCAGAGAGATGATGTAGGCGATCATGGCCTGATCGGTGTGAAACAAGGAGGACTGTAACTCGAGCACTGAGTGAGAAAACCCTTATATCCTCCTGGGTGGCCGTCATACTGCTCAGGGGCTGGGATCTTGGGTTCCTGGAGGAACTACGGCAACGCCTGTAGCACTGGGCGATGAGACTTGGGCATTGGCTCCTCCTGGGTTGAGGGTGTGCTGTGGACGGAAGGAATTGGTGATTGCCCGGAGGGACTCTGAGATCTGGGAGAGTTGTTCTTGCTGTCTTCCCAACAGTGCTCCTCTGTGGGTTATGACCTCTTTCATCTGGTTGATCTCTGCTGGGTCCATGTTGGGGCAGAAGCTTGCTGTGACGTGGTGGGGTTGGACCCAGGTGCAGAGACTGGACCAGACGAGGAATCAATGGTTTAGGATAACCATAAATACTTGACTGAAATTAAGGTAAAAGAAGGATAACAGTAACACTGACAACCAACAAACACTAGACCTCTTACTCAGGCAACAAACACACAGGGCAACCAAAATCAAGCTTCTGCAAACAAGGACAGAAAATACACCTATTTTAAAAGGAAAATAATAATGAAATGATAAGCATCACCTGAGTAGCAAAGATAGTCTCTAGGGCGGTCTACCGCCCTCTGGTGCCCGGAGGAACCATGACATATGCTTGTCACTGGCAGGGACTGGGGAGTTTGTTAGGATCAACATACATATGAATGGAGGAAAGCCCAAGTAAAAAGCAAAACCCGCCTCGGTCTTCTGAAAACCTGACCCTGGGATGGAGTTACAACTAGGCACAGACTGTTTGAATCACGTTATTTCAATGACATTTCAACAACATTTTGTTGTGTTACAGCCTGAATTCAAAAGAGATTATATTGATATGTTTTTGCCCCCATCTACACACAATAGCCCATAATGAAAAAGTGAAAATATGTTTTTAGAAATTTAAGCAAATTGATTGAAAATGAAATACAGAAATATATCATTTACATAAGTATTCACACTACTGAGTCAATACATGTTAGAATCACCTTTGGCAGTGATTACACCTGTGAGTCTTTCTGGGTAAGTCTCTAAGAGCTTTGCACAACTGGATTGTACAATATTTGCACTTTATTTTTATTTTTTATTCTTCAAGTTTGTTGTTGATCATTGGTAGACAGCCATTTCCAAGTATTGCCATTACTAGGCCACTCAGGAACATTCAAAGTCGTTGGTAAGCAAATTCATTGTATATGTGACCGACCACCTAGATTTGGTCTTATGTTGAAAAATTAGAAAGTGTTTTTTTACATTGGATAAAAGTAGAGACTCAGAGCTACAACATCATACACTGCAGTTGAGGAACAATGGGGAAATAATTCTGCTTTGAAAGTTTCTAAACTTGTAACCCCACTTTTGAGAATGTCCCTTGAATATACCTATTCAGCATCGTTCACATGCTCTTAAGCCTTAGCCACACCCATCTCTTTAAGGATTCACATGTGAGACCATGTGCTAAACAGAGTGAGTAAGGTAGTGTAGTAAACAACAAAAGATTTCAAGACTAAAAGTCAGGAAAATAGTAACCTATAATAAGGGAAAAACTCCAGGTAAAAATACACTTGGTCTAGTCCTTGGCCTATATCCTAGTCTGACTTTGGTGCAGGTCATGTTGTTCTTCACATTACCATCTCTGGTAAACACACACTATATCAAATAAAAGCAAAGTTTATTTGTCACATGCACAGGATACAAAAGGTGTAAACGGTACAGTGAAATGGTTTCTTGAATAGTAGCAATATCAAAAATAGAAAGTGTTTAAATTATTAGATGATGCTTACCCAGACACACATGTGTAAATTGATGGGTCATGTGAAAGAAATGTTATAACCACACCCCAGCCACATCTAGCTAAGTGGATGGATCACTATTGTCTAGACATGTACACATGTTCATGAATACAATAGAAGGCCGTAATCACCCACAGACACACCTGCCTAACTTGATGGGTCATGTAATCATCTGGTGAAGTGGAGTATCATGTTTAGACATGAAGCTGGCTAGCTAAAATATGAACCATAATCTCAACCCATACAGTACAAACGGATTGTCATAGCTAGCCACCATGCATGAAATGCATTAATATGAATCTGCAGGTAGCTAAAGCTAACCAACTAGGTTCAATGTTATCTAGCTAACTAACATTAGGCTATAATTAGCATGGTAAATGGCTTTCTGAGATACAAATAATATTACACAGACTACAGAGATCATACAAGTAACGTTAGCTAGCGAGCCAGCAAGCTAACGTTCGCTAGCTAGCTAACAGTACTCTTTAACTTGCAATGAAAACGATTTTCTGACTAAATTAGATAATATCTGAAAATGTAGCTAGACTCTTACTGTAACTGACATCACATTGAACTACTGAACCGACAACACTCGCCAATCTATTGAAAGTGTTTAGGAAGAGCACAACCTCCTGTTTCTTTCAAGACTTTTTACTTTTTGTTTGACTTAATGTTTTAGTGTAACCATGTAATACATGGATGAACGCTTCACGGCAGACTAGAACCACAGGTTCCTGTCTTTCCGTGGCTAAACCAACTAGGCTTGTAATTTAACAATTGTATTCGTATTTACAGATGGCAGTTTGTTATTGGGGCACTTGAATGTTCACGTTTAAGAAGGCATTTCTGCAACAACTACAAAAAACGCAAAAGAATGAACAAAACGTTCAAATGCCTCTCCTGACCTCTGAATGCTCGGCTATGAAAAGTCAACTGACATTTACTCCTGAGGTGCTGACCTGTTGCCCCCTCTACAACCACTGTGATTATTATTTGACACTGCTGGTCATCTGTGAACATTTGAATATCTTGAAGAATGATCTGGCCTAAATGGCCATGTAATCTCCACCCGGCACAGCCAGAAGAGGCCACCCCTCAGAGCCTGGTTCCTCTTTAGGTTTCTTCCTAGTATCCTGCCTTTCTAGGGAGTTTTTCCTAGCCACTGTGCGTGCTTCTACATCTGCATTGCTTGCTGTTTGGGGTTTTAGGCTGGGTTTCTGTATAAGCACTTTGTGACATCTGCTGATGTAAAAAGGACTTTATAAATACATTTGATTTGATTCCTGTGTAGTGACGTGCGACATACGCCTAGCTTCCTGAAATGGGTTACATATTTGGCCTTGCGTTTTAGGTTATTGTCTTGCTGAAAGGAGAATTTGTCTCTTAGTGTCTGTTGGATAGCAGACTGAACCAGGATTTTCTCTAGAATTTTGCCTGCGCTTAGCTCTATTAGTTTATTTTTATCCTAAATAACTCCATAGTTCTTGCCAATGAAAAGCATACCCATAACATGATGCAGCCACCACCATGCTTGAAAATATGAACAGTGGTACTCAGTGATGTATTGGATTTGGCCCAAACATAACTCTTTGTATTCAGGACTTTTTCAGGGCAGTTTTACTTTAGTGCCTTATTGCAAACAGAATGCATGTTTTGGAATACTTTTATTCTGTACAGGCTTCCTTTTCACTTTGTCATTTAGGTTAGTATTGTTGATTAACTACAAGGTTGTTGATTCATCCTGTTTTCTTTTATCACAGCCATCAAACTCTGTAACTGTTTTAAAGTCACCATTGGCCTCATGGTGAAATCCCTGAGCGGTTTCCTTCCTCTCCGGCAACTGATGCCTCTATCTTTGTAGTGACTGGGTGTATTGACACACCATTGTATGTGTGGGGTACATAGATGAGGTAGTCATTCAAAAATCATGTTCAACACTATTAATGCACACAGAGTGTGTCCCTGCAACTTCCTATGTGACTTGCTAAGCATATTTCTACTCCTGAACTTATTTAGGCTTGCCATAACAAAGGGGTTGAATACTTATTGAGTCAAGACATTTCAGCTTTTCATTTGTAATTAATTTATAAACATTTCGAAAAACCTTATTCCACTTTCACATGATTCCGTATTGTGTGTAGGCCAGTGACACAACATCTACATTTAATACATTTTAAGTTCAGGCTGTAACACGTCAAAATGTGGAAAAAATCAAGGGGCGTGAATACTTTCTGAAGGCACAGTATGTTACCCTGAGAGTTGTGCAAAGTTGGTTGAATCTGATTCAAAAGGATTCACAGGTGTAATGGCTGCCGAAGGTGCTTCCGCCAAGTTTTTACTCTGGGGTGTGAAGATATATGCAATCAAGACATGTTCGTTTTTAATTTTTTGCTTTCACTTTGAAAATGTGGAGTAGGTAGTGAAGATAAGTACGAAATAAGTCAAATTTAGTCCCTTTTTTCCCCATTTAATTTTAAGGCAAGAAAATGTGAAGACTGTGCAAGCGGTGTGTAGACTTTCACTACTTAGCTTGGTGTACTGCAATTACAAAAAATAAATAAAATTGTCTATAACCAAAACAGGCAGTCACCTATACCATACTCAACAGTTTGAATAAAGGCTTGGAAAGGCAATACTTAACCGTTATTGGTCAAAACAAGTTTTAGCAATTTCTCTGTGGATGATTTCTAACTTTCTCTGCTCTCTTTCCTCCAGGGGATGAGTGTTCTCAGGATGAGAGAGGAGCGGCGGCCATCTTTTCCACCCAGCTGGATGACTTCCTGGGCGGAGGGCCAGTCCAGTTCAGAGAGGTCCAGAACAATGAGTCCATCACCTTCTTGGGCTACTTTAAGTCTGGCATCAAGTACAAGGTCAGCTTCTTCTGCTAACAGCTGAAAGATGTGGAGTGGGAAGTGATTTGTTTTTTCTTCCAATTAAGCATCCACTAATGACACTTTGAACAAGAGCAGTGGGTTAGTTCAGGGTTTCCCAAACTCGGTCCTGGGGCACCCTCTGGGTGCACATTTTGTTTTTTTACCCTAGCACTACACAGCTGATTCAAATAACCAACTCATCATCAAGCTGTGATTATTTCAATCAGCTGTGTAGTGCTAGGGCAAAAATCTAAACGTGCACCTAAGGGGCAGGACCGAGTTTGGGAAACCCTGGGTTAGTTGATGGTCAGGAAGTGGTTTATTGTGCATTATAAATGTAAGGGTTTGTGTTGCACAAGAAAGGTAACAGTTAGGGCAAGAGGGGTTGGTCGTAGCGATCTGCAACATCTCTGTTACAATCGTTCCTGTTTGTGGCAATGCGTTAGGCAATAGGAAGGAATACTCTTTGGACATCCATTGACGTACTCTGTCAGTATAAGGTCAGAAGGATTAAGTCATTATTACTGATCCAAAAATAAGATATAGAAAATATTGAAAAACTGGATAAAACTGGATAGAAAAACTGGATACGGTTTGGACATCACTGGGATGTCACTAATGATTAAAGCACTGGTTTAAAGCACTGGTTTAATCATTAGCGACATCCCATAAACTTTGCAATGAAGTGAATGAGTCTGAAGTTCATAGACATTAACGGACATTCCCCTTAGCCTTTGTCATGTTTACATCCAAAGGTGCGACAGGCACTATAGTCACTGCAACCAGCATGTCAACGGCAGCCATTTTGAAATCCTTATAAATACAACAACTGTGGGGTTTGAGAGTTTTTCCCTTTGCTGTTTCTCTCACCATCTGTTTTACGTTTCCAGAAAAGCCTCAGACCTTGGTTTAGATAGCACTAATTAATGGTAAACAGTTCTGTTTACCATTTTGAAATGTTCGGTTTGTAGAAACTATCTTCCTTTTATTTTAGAGTTACACACAGTGTCCTTGAGAGAGAAAAATAGAGAGAGGGAGGGAGCGAGAGGGAGAAAGAAAGTGATGTGGATTATGAGGGAGCAGAACGAAGAGGGGAAAAGGGTAAGATGAGAGAGAGACTTTTGTCTTACTTTAATGAGATATCATCATTACACTAATTACACTCCCCACCCCCACCTCAAAACACACACGCTGATAAAAAAGCATCTGGACATTGAGAGAGAGGGGAGAGAGAAAGAGAGAGAGAGTAAGAGAGAGGGTAAGAGGGAGAAAGAGGGAGGGGTGAGAAAAGAGGAAGAGGGCAACAGGGTACCAAGCTAGGGCTCATTATCTGAACCCTTCATTACCCTGTAGACATAAAACATTCTTTCCATGAAAATAAACATAGCTGCTTCTCTGCCATGGAAAGTTATCTGTCTTTCTCAGGAGAACTCTCTCCCTCAGAGTAGATCTGTTTCTCATTTGGGGAATTTTCATAATCACATAACATGGGAACACACTTTGTATGCCCTTGAGAGGAAAAGTAGAACCAGGATTTGCCAACGTTTTTTCCCCAAACCAATGGACAAATTGTTTGAGTTAAAGTGAAGTTTGGACAGTGATATCTATGGTTTGCAAACCGAAATCTGGTTTCGAATTCAGATCGGGCAATGTTGCCACTATCACCGTTTTTGATTTTTTTATCATGATTCAATATTTTCCTCTAACATCCATATGCATGTTTTTGTGTGGCGTCTTACCAGGAAGGCTCAGCTGACAGCACATTAAGGTAGAAATCTGTAGTGTAGAACAGAAATTATTCTCGGTCTTGTCGAATAGGGAATAATGCAAGTTTTATGTAATACATTTCAAGCTGCAAGGTTTCAAACATTGCGCACCACCGAACAAGCGTCTGAGCTCATCTTTACTCTTTGACATTATTTGACCCCTCCTATCACAGCAAGGGGGCGTGGCTTCAGGCTTCCAGCACGTTGTGACCAATGACATGAGCGTGAAGCGTCTGTTGCACATCAAGGGGAGGCGGACCATCCGGGCCACAGAGGTGGTACTGTCCTGGGCCAGCTTCAACCAGGGAGACTGCTTCATCGTGGACCTGGGCAAGGTAAAACTCTACACTAGAGTACAGGTGAAATGTAGATCTGGCCTGTGTATATGTAGGCTACAGTATTGGAAAACTGTAAGCTGGAATCAGGGCTACGAGCTAAGTAACATGAACACTTATAGGTGCAGTATCTCACATCTTAGTCATGTATTGACGCCAATGGAATATTTGAATAAAATGTCAAGCTATGCATCTTAAGTTAGGATTTTGCCCTACAAGCCTGAAGGGCTTTTGACTAACATGAAAAGTAAAAATTATTTACACCAGAAATCACCTGGAATGGAATATCAATACACGCATAGAACCCGTAGTCACCGAACGGACAGTAATATCTGTACGTACATGGTACCACTGGAAACCTAAACCCTTTATTTCTTGTATTTCTTTTCCACCTCTTCTTCAGGATATCTACCAGTGGTGTGGCAGTGAGAGTAACCGCTTTGAGAGGCTGAAGGCCTCCCAGGTGGCCATTGACATCAGGGACAATGAGAGGAACGGCAGGGCCAAGCTCCACATGGTGGAGGAAGGTGCTGAGCCACAGGAACTCACTGAGGTGAGGGATACACACAAACATGCTTGCACCAACGCACACACAAACACACACACACACACACACACACACACACACACACACACACACACACACACACACACACACACACACACACACACACACACACACACACACACACACACACACACACACACACACACACACACACACACACACACACACACAGAGAAGCAAAATCTAACCTTAACCCTAAACTCCCTAGAAATAGCATTTGACCCCAGTTGTTCAAATTTTTGTTTGTTTACAAGTATAGTTGAACACGTTCACGCACGCACGCACGCACGCACGCACGCACGCACGCACGCACGCACGCACGCACGCACACACACACACACACACACACACACACACACACACACACACATCCAAATCAAATTTGTACAAGATGGCGCCGACAGAGATGGTCGCCTCGCTTCAAGTCCTTAGGAAACTATGCATTATTTTTTATATATTTTTTTATTTTACCCCCTTTTCTCCCCAATTTCGTGGTATCCAATTGTTAGTAATTACTATCTTGTCTCATCGCTACAACTCCCGTACGGGCTCAGGAGAGACGAAGGTCAAAAGCCATGCGTCCTCCGAAACACAACCCAACCAAGCCGCACTGCTTCTTAACACAGCGCGCCTCCACCCGCACCAATGTGTCGGAGGAAAAACCGTGCACCTGGCCACCTTGGCTAGAGCGCACTGCGCCCGGCCCGCCACAGGAGTCGCTGGTGCGCGATGAGACAAGGATATCCCTACCGGCCAAACCCTCCCTTACCTGGACGACGCTAGGCCAATTGTGCGTCGCCCCACGGACCTCCCGGTCGCGGCCGGCTGCGACAGAGCCTGGGCGCAAACCCAGAGCCTCTGGTGGCGCAGCTAGCGCTGCAATGCAGTGCCCTAGACCACTGCGCCACCCGGGAGGCCGTATTTTATTTTTTTATGTATTATTTCTTACAGTGTTACCCCAGGAAATCTTAAGTCTTATTACATACAGCCGGGAAGAACTATTGGATATAAGAGCGACACACACACACACACACACAAGCAAATCACTCGTACTTACACACCTACTGTATCCAAATAACATTCAAATATTATATCATAAAATGGTGCTACCATATCATAAAATGGTGCTATACATTGATGAGGAGTTCCCTGGACATTGAAATACCCCTCACCGTGGGAATATATATGGGCACAAAAGCTTTGTGCTATGTGTCCTTTCTGTGCCAGCTCTGTGCCATAGCCTTTTGCAACTGGGCCCATCAAACAAGTGTGTGGCAATGGCTCTAAAAACAATGTAATGAGAGAAAGAAAGAAAGAGAGTGAGAGAAAGTGAAAGAGGATAAGAGAGAAAAATAAAAAGGGAGAGACTGGCATTGCTCAGTCTCTGTATGAAGCTAATCCTCCATTTTGGATCTGTCCTAGGCTCTGGGGCCCAAACCCAGTATCCCCCCTGGCACCCCTGATGATGAGAAGGTGGACACCTCCAACAGGAAGAAGGGTGCCCTCTACATGGTAACTGATGTTACTGCACCTTTGTTGTTCAACATCAGTATAATGATTTGTAATTGTTGTTCCTATCTCATTGTTCTCTTCTCTTGATAATGGTGTTGTTCCTATCTCATTGTTCTCTTCTCTTGATAATGGTGTTGTTCCTATCTCATTGTTCTCTTCTCTTGATAATGGTGTTGTTCCTACCTCATTGTTCTCTTCTCTTGATAATGGTGTTGTTCCTATCTCATTGTTCTCTTCTCTTGATAATGGTGTTGTCCCTATCTCATTGTTCTCTTCTCTTGATAATGGTGTTGTTCCTATCTCATTGTTCTCTTCTCTTGATAATGGTGTTGTTCCTATCTCATTGTTCTCTTCTCTTGATAATGGTGTTGTTCATATCTCATTGTTCTCTTCTCTTGATAATGGTGTTGTTCCTATCTCATTGTTCTCTTCTCTTGATAATGGTGTTGTCCCTATCTCATTGTTCTCTTCTCTTGATAATGGTGTTGTCCATGTCAGTTCTCACACGTTGTTGATCTCTCAAGCTCATTCACATGCATTGTGAATCTAGGACGTTATGTGTTTAGTTGTTCATAACATTTACTATATATTATTTAAGGATCCATTTGAGAAGAACAAATGATTTTTCAAGGGAGTACTGTGAATATATGTACAGTATAAATGTATGTATTTATTGATATCTCATCTCGGTGTATTTTGTAGATCTCCGATGCCTCTGGCTCTATGAAGTCGTCAGTGGTGGCCTCGTCCAGCCCCTTCAAACAGGCCATGCTGACTGCCGAGGAGTGCTACATCCTGGACAACGGAGTGGACAAGAACGTCTTCGTATGGAAAGGTAGACTAGTCCTCGTCACTGTTTTTAAACACTTGCCAGGATATCAAACGTTATTTATGCAACACATTTCTTACATAGAATGCAGTTCAAAGTGATTCATATATGAAAAACGTAAAAAATATTTTCTACTTCTACTGTGTAGGATAGTGCATGATACAGAATGAGAAGTCAAGTAAATGTTCACTAAATCCCTGTGCACAGCTGTGAGTTTTTAGAGTATTGTTGAGATGTGTTGATGATTAATCAACTTTATCTTACCTCCATCACAGGACCCAAGGCCAATGCAGCCGAGCGCAAAGCAGCCATGTCAGCAGCCCAGCAGTTCATCAAAGAGAAGGGCTACTCCGATAAGACACAGGTAAGCTGATGGAATAATGTGAAGTAACATTTTTAAGCATGGATGAAAACATTTCGACCGTTGCTAGGTCTTGCTCAGTCACTACTAGGCTATGTTCAAAATGTTGTTAGCTATGTCCACTTTTTATTTTATTTTTTTAGAGTCACTTAAAATGTTGAACAATAATGAATTGAAAAAAAATATTGATAGTGAACTAGTCTCACATAACCATACTACTAAGTTTAGATGATCAATTGGCTATTGGAATGCATGTGAGAGGAAATCGAGGTTCATGGTGAACAACTGACTCTTACTTTTTCTTCGACCTTGTAGATCCAGGTACTACCAGCAGGAGGCGAGACCACTCTGTTCAAGCAGTTCTTCAGTGACTGGAAGGACAAGGACCAGACCACGGGCCCCAGTAAGGCCTACAGCATCGGCCGCATCGCCAAGGTGGAGCAAGTGCCCTTCGACGCCTCCACCCTCCACTCCAACAACAACATGGCCGCCCAGCACAACATGGTGGACGACGGCAAGGGCAAAGTCCAGGTAAAACAAACAACATTGGACTACAATGGAAATAACTAAGTGAGGGTTCTCATAGTAATTTTGCCCAGAGTCTGTCTGTTTATGTTTACAAAGACAACCACGTGCCGCACTAAATTGGCTAGGGGACCAGATGCCCGTATGTTTCAGACCGCTGAACTAAGTCTGTATAAAGTGACGCGGGAGGGCTAAAAATGATCTAACGACGCAGTTCGCTGTTCTAAGAGTGGTCTGAGGCAGGCGTTAGATTACGAGCGTTTTGAAGTGCAATGTTAATAATGCTGGTTTTGGGAAACAGCTCGGAGATTTAACAGTTCTCCTACTAAGGTTCTAACAATGAACTTAGCCTTAAATGTCCCATGCAGCCGTTTTTTTGTGTAACAATGAAGTACCTTACAGTGATTGTTTTCAATTAAAATAGATTCTTAGCAAAGAGCAATTCCTCAAGCAAGAAATTAGCTAGGACCTTCTGGGAATGGTCTGAGTGGGGAGGGGAAAACTGAAAACTAGCTTTTATTGGCAGAGAGGTTTGGAACTCTCTTTCTTATAAGTCACCAGGCAGGCCAAAACTCCATCCCACCAAAACAGGCATACATTTCAGGCAGTCTTTTGAAACAGCTTTTACACTTAAAGGGCATTATTATTATCATAATTCTCACAATTTCACAGTATTACTCCAACTTCATAGTGTGGAAATATATATATAAAACACAGGATAATCACGTTTTTGACTGCACTGGGCCTTTAAGATGCTTTTGGGGAAACTAGCCCTGGTAAATACAAGGTTTTGAAGCAAAGGGTCAATCAGGGTGCTGGGCACTTTTTCAAACAGATCAGGGCAGCAACATACACGTTGAAAATTATACTATTGGTTTCAGATCTGGCGTGTTGAGGTTGGTGATAAGGTGGCTGTGGATAAGGTGGCTGTGGATCCCTCCTCTTACGGCCAGTTCTACGGAGGAGACTGTTACCTCATCCTCTACAGCTACAGGCTGGGAGGCAGGGAGCAGCACATCATCTACACCTGGTCAGTACATATGACGTCATCCACAAATATGCTATAAACATGACAGAATTTATTTACACCTAAACAGTTAAAATGACATCATCTACTTTACACCTGACATCATCCACAACTATGCTGTAAACATGACATCTTTATTTACATCTAGACAGTTCAAATGACATCCTCTACAAGGAAAGGGGATACCTAGTCAGTTATACAACTGAAATGTATATTCTGCATTTAACTCAAACCCTCTGAATCAGAGAGGTGCGGGGGCTGCCATAATTTACATCCCTGTCGTCGGCAACCGGGGAACAACTGCCTTGCTCAGGGACAGAAAGGCAGATTTTTACCTTGTCAGCTTGGTGATTCGATCCAGCAACCTTGCAGTTACTGGCCCAATGCTCTAACCACTAGGCTACCACACCATATCATCTACTGTGCATTTGCCACCTGGTCAGTGCAAATTACATCGAAACCCAGTGTGTGTACGTGACATCATTAATAACAAATCACACCAACGGGGTATTTTACCTTACCCCAACCTGTTCTGGAATATTCTGAAACCCTTAGATGTGTTCTCCTAGTCTTAGTTCATAAAGAAGGATGTATCTGAAATAATCATGGCAAAACTGACTCAGTACTTGTAGTAGTGCATGTTCGATACCTGTAGAAAGGTCTCAATAAGGTGAGCTTGACGTGTGTGTGTGTGTTTGTGTTTATTCATCTGTATCTGTGTGTGTGTCAGGCAGGGGCTGAAGTGCACCCAGGATGAGCTGGCAGCCTCTGCCTTCCTCACGGTGAAGCTGGATGACTCTATGGGAGGAACCCCTGTTCAGGTGGGTCTCTATCCTCTCCATCTCATCCCCATGTCCCCAACACTCACAGTCCAAAAGCACCTGAGCAATAGGTACGACGGTGTGAAATTTAGATTCGTACGGTCACTGGGCTAAGCACTATAAGTTAATAGGCCAAAGCTGTTGCATTTATCGTGCTTCATAAAGCCGATGGCGTGATGTATGATCTTTTGGCAAGGGCAGCTGCTGCATTGGTGTCCAGTCATTTAAGTCTCTCACAAGTGAGGTCATATTATTGAACCACTTGTGGATTTTGTCTTTATAGACTGAATAGTTGTGGAAAGTTTTTTATACTGTCCAGCAGAGGGCAGTCACACTTTGTTTTACTTCCAGTGTGTGTACAATTTTAATGGTTACCATATTGACACATAATGTTCCATCATGACAGTATATTATATTATAATAAGGAAAGCAATCTTTGCTAAAAATTTTATTAAATCACCAGAATTACCTGTCACTTTAGAATGGGTTTTCTTCTACATAGTTATCATTAAGTGTCCATTTCCCCCTCCAGGTGCGTGTGACCCAGGGTCAGGAACCCCCCCACCTGATGAGCCTGTTCCAGGGCAAGCCCATGATGGTCCATAATGGAGGGACATCCCGTAAAGGAGGACAGTCGGGTACTGGCAGCACCCGCCTCTTCCACGTTCGTCAATCCTCCACCCGCGCTACACGAGCTGTCGAGGTGACTTCTCAGTGTGTGTGTGTGTATGTATGTCAAAGTGGGACCACACTTTGTACCTGTGTGTGTGATTGCTTGAGGAAGATTAACAATTCTTAGCCTAAACCATCAAAATGACTGAACAACTTCTGAGCACCTCTTTGTCTCCTCTCTCTCTCAGGTAGAGCCCTCTGCCTCCTTCCTGAACACCAACGACGTGTTTGTGCTCAAATCTCCCACCGCCATGTTTGTGTGGAGAGGGGTGGGTGCCAGCGAGGAGGAAATGGCCGCCGCCAAGCACGTTGTGGGTTTCCTGGGTGGCAGTGGCAGTAATGTGTCTGAGGGCAAGGAGCCAGGTAAGGATTCCATCTAGTGTTACAGGTTTATTGTATTAAGTGGGGTGCATCTTAATATTATTAATTTGGCTGGATCTCAATAGTATGACATGGGGTGCATCTCAATAGTCAAATGTGGCTTCCTCTTCTTGTCTTATCCTTCATCTACAGCCTGAAATCACAGGATATGGGAAAGCAACTTGGTGGTCGCATCCTTTAATGTATTTGATTGCCTATCTACTTTTTTTCAGATCAGTGTTGATGAAGGAAATGTTACATGGAGAGGAAACAACTTTAGACAATTGAAATGTACCCCTAAATAAGACAGAAAAGAGAGAACATCACACATCCTGACAAATCACAACAAAACACTATATAGTGCCAAACAACCAATGAGACTAATCCATGCTGGTCTTTTCTGTCCTAGCTGGGTTCTGGTCTGCCCTGGGAGGGAAGAAGGAGTACCAGACTTCCAAGAGTCTGCAGAACATGGTCAAACCTCCACGCCTGTTTGGCTGCTCCAACAAGACCGGATGCCTCAGTGTAAGTGATGGATCGTTGTTGAGTGTGTCTAACGTAACTAACTCTCTTGGATAGATATATTCTCAATTCATCCCCAATGGGAAATTCAGTGTCACTCAGGAGGAGAGAAAAAGGCATAGGTAATACAAAGTACAATGCAAAAGTCAAATGTGCCCATGTTCCAAAGTGCTGTAACATATTGTAATCCTCCAATCATCAGGTGGAAGAGGTTCCTGGAGACTTCCAACAAACTGACCTGGCCACTGATGATGTCATGTTGCTGGACACCTGGGACCAGGTGGGTGAAGCTCCCCCATCCATATCATAATTCACAAGCGTGTTCATCTTCTGCTCTAAAAAAACAATGCAGAGTGAATCTGAAAGTCAATAAGCTAACAGCATTTCTGGACTCCCGCCAGATCTTCCTCTGGATCGGCAATGACGCAAATGCAGAAGAGAGAACTGGAGCACCCAAAATAGGTAGGACAAACACGCAGGCCAAGAGTGTGCAAAGCTGTCATCAAGGCAAAGGGTGGCTACTTTGAAGAATCTCAAATATAAAATATATTTTGATTTGTTTAACACTTTTTTGGTTACTGCATGATTCCATATGTGTTATTTCATAGTTTTGATGTCTTCACCATTATTCTACAATGTAGAAAATAGTAAAAATAAAGTAAAACCCTTGAATGAGTAGGTGTGTCATACATATATATATATATATATACACAAACTACCATTCAAAAGTTTGGGGTCACTTAGAAATGTCCTTGTTTTTGAAAGAAAAGCACATTTTTTTGTCCATTAAAATAACATCAAATTGATCAGAAATACAGTGTAGACATTGTTAATGTTAATGTCTCCCTCCCTCTCTAGCTAAGGACTATGTGGACTCAGACCCCTCTGGACGCAGAGGGCTGTCCATCACCACCATCAAACAGGGGGCTGAACCCCCAACCTTCACTGGCTGGTTCCAGGCGTGGGACCCCAAAATGTGGGAAACAGACCCTCTGAAGATAATCCATGCCCGCTTCTAAATGCCAAACTCCACCCCCTTACCTATCTGGCACTTACACATACGCATGTCATTCCCCCGCCCCACTCTTTGGATCAGAGTATGAGTATAACACCCTGGACTGCTATTTCACTTTTACTTTTTTTTATGGCATAATGTTGTCGCTTTTAGACTCATACGAAACATTTACCTAGCATGCCTTTTTTATCTGCTGTTGGAGCAAAGAAAAACCTTATCTTTGGAAGCCTGTTTATTCCAGTAGTCTATTGAATCCAACTGGTATTTTGTTATACTTTGTGAAGTCATGATATGTGATTACCATTGAGACTTAGGTCTCATTTGAAGCATGCTGCATTTTAACAGGATATCCCTGCCGGAGAAATATGTCTGCTCTTTTTTTTACATTACTTTCGATGATTCTGAAATGGTATTATGGATGGCTTTTTCAATAAATTCCTATTATTTCTAGAGAAACTCTAGAAATGAGAACACGTTGGTAGCCTACATTTTCTATGTTGACAGGTGGATAGGAACGACAGCAGACCAAGTTATCATACTTTTAACATCAGCACAACCTCTTCCATGTAACATTTATCTTTCTTCTGAAGTTAGTCAAATAGTGGAAAAAACTGAGAACAGAAAGCCATAGTACTTCAACAACGGAAGACTCCCTCAAGAGGATGTTATCTTTTTACACACCACCTGGCTCGGCAGAGTTGTCTTCCTTCTCCCCACCTTTAGATATACAGTGGCAGTCAATGATTAATATAAACCCTGGATTGCTAATGCTATGTATTGTTTTTTATTTAACCCTTATTTTACCAGGTAAGTTGACTGAGAACACATTCTCATTTACAGCAACAACCTGGGGAATAGTTACAGGGGAGAAATGAGCCAATTGTAAGCTGAGGATGATTAGGTGGCCGTGATGGTATGAAGGCCAGATTGGGAATTTAGCCAGGACACCAGGGTTAACACCCCTACAATAATTGCCTTGGGATCTTTAGTGACCACAGAGAATCAGGACACCCATTTAACGTCCCATCCGAAAGACGACACCCTACACAGGACAATGCCCCCAATCACTGCCCTGCGGCATTGGGATTTCTTTTTTTTTGACCAGAAGAAAAGGTGATCCCTACTGGCCCTCCAACACCACTTCCAGCAGCATCTGGTCTCCCATCCAGGGACCAACCAGGACCAACCCTGCTTAGCTTCAGAAGAAAGCCAGCAGTGGAATGCAGGGTGGTATGCTCCTGGCTTTGAAGCCACCGGTCGGCCACATTGGTACTCCCCAGAAGAAGCAGTCCTCCATAGGAATGAATGGAATTATACAGTATTTCAATTACATTTTCCAAGGCAAAAATTACATGTAAACAAAACAACAACAAAAAATATGGGGGACAGTAACAAAATTATATTTATTTTTAGCTCAGAAAATATAATTGAATGGCATGCATTAAAATGTCTATAATAGAATAAATGTGGCAAAAACAAATTTAGACATTAATAAATGCATTTTTATAGCTTACAAAATATATTATTCCAAAGATAGGGGAGTGCCAAGATGGAGGTGCGGTGGCTTCAAAACAGCGCACTCTGTTTGTCATCTAGTGTATATATAAATCATTGATAGCAGTGCGCATGGTGTGATTGACATGTGCCCTTCATCAAACAACTCATCAGACAGTCTTGTGGGAGCGTTGATGTACAGCTCTTTCCCGCCACCAGGGGCATAGGCACGGGTGGGCACGGTGGGCCCACCAAAATAGTTTTTTTTATGCTCTACTTGTCAGTGTTCCAAATGGGACATAATTTGTATTTTTACCTAAGCACAGGGCTTAACTTGGGCAGGAGTTCACTGGAACTGAGTATCGGCACCTCAAATGTTATTCTGCTTGAGTTCCTGCACCTCCTATAGATTATTACCACAAAAGTATTAAGGAGTTCCTGCACCTAAATATAAACGGTACCGGCAACCAAAATGAGTACCGGCACCTATTTCAGTCCAAGTCAAGCACTGGTCTAAACATGCATACACCATCAGATAGAATTCATAGAAAGCAGTAGGGAGGGGGTGGGAAAATGAAAGGGATACACACAGTTTATTAGGTCGGACCCCTCTTTCCTTCCAGAACAATCAGAATTATTTGGGGCATGGATTCTACAAGTCGGAAAACGTTGTTGGATGTTGGTCCATGCTGACGTAATGGCATCATGCAGTTTCTGCAGATTGGACAGCGGTACACCACCAGCCTGTACTGATGAAACCAGGCAGGATGGGGCCATGGACTAATGTAAAATCCTGACTCTGCTATCAGCAACTGGGATTTGTTGGACCAGGCGATGTTTGTCCACTCCTCAATTGTCCAGTGTTGCTGATCACTTGCGCTGATTCTTCTTAACTGATAGGAGTGTAAGTCATCTGCTGCAACAGCCCATTGATGACAAGGACAAACAAGTTGTGCTTTCCGAGATGCACACCACTCTGTTTCTTTGCCTCTGTAAATTACAGTACATTTTAGCATACACTCTTACGCAGAGCAACTTACCGTAGTGAGTGCATACATTTTTCATACTGGTCCCCTTTGGGAATCGAATCCCCAACCCTGGCATTGCAAGTGTCATGCTCTACCAACTGAGCCACACGGGACAATCTGCACTGTTCATTAGATTCTTCATATACAATTTCACAACTGATAATATTCTTACTAATTTAAAAAATAAATAAATAATTTCACCTTTATTTAACCAGGTAGGCAAATTGAGAACACGTTCTCATTTACAATTGCGACCTGGCCAAGATAAAGCAAAGCAGTTCGACACATACAACAACACATAGTTACACATGGAGTAAAACAAACATACAGTCAATAATACAGTGAAAAATAAGTCTATATACAATATGAGCAAGTGAGGTGAGATAAGGGAGGTGAAGGCAAACAAAATATATATAAATAAATAAAAATATAAAAAGGCCATGGTGGCGAAGTAAATACAATATAGCAAGTAAAAAAAAAAAGTAGAGTAGAGATAGTAGAGATAGAAAAAGTAGAGATAGAAATAATGGGGTGCAAAGGAGCAAAATAAATAAATAAATACAGTAGGTAAAGAGGTAGTTGTTTGGGCTAAATTATAGATGGGCTATGTACAGGTGCAGTAATCTATGAGCTGCTCTGACAGCTGGTGCTTAAAGCTAGTGAGGGAGATAAGTGTTTCCAGTTTCAGAGATTTTTGTAGTTCGTTCCAGTCATTGGCAGCAGAGAACTGGAAGGAGAGGCGGCCAAAGGAAGAATTGGTTTTGGGGGTGACCAGAGAGATATACCTGCTGGAGCGCGTGTTACAGGTAGGTGCTGCTATGGTGACCAGCGAGCTGAGATAAGGGGGGACTTTACCTAGCAGGGTCTTGTAGATGACCTGGAGCCAGTGGGTTTGGCGACGAGTATGAAGCGAGGGCCAGCCAACGAGAGTGTACAGGTCGCAGTGGTGGGTAGTATATGGGGCTTTGGTGACAAAACGGATAATCAGACTATTGTCAATGTAATCTTGTCTTTAGGCTAATATATGTGTGAAATTAGTTTTGATATAGTTTAGGTGTTGTTTAGATGGGCCATTAGCTGCTCAGGCCTGACGTAGAGAAAAAAAACTGTTTATAACACATTCTGTTTGTGATATTAAGATTCTAACAATGATAGTGTGTTAGACTTATTTATGAAAAGTCAAGAACAGGGGGACATAACTTTTAAAATGGCAGAGTAATTTAAAAAGTATATGTGTTTTAACTCAATATGACGCTCTTGTCTCTCCTATGGTTACATTTGTGGCCGTCTAGCCTACTATCTCCTGGTCGCTGAGCCTAGCTTACTATCTCCTGGTCGTTGAGCCTAGCCTATTATCTCCTGATCACTGAGCCTAGCCTACTATCTCTTGGTCACTGAGCCTAGCCTTCTATCTCCTGGTCGTTGAGCCTAACCTACTATCTCCTGGTCACTGAGCCTAGCCTACTATCTCCTGGTCACTGAGCCTAGCCTACTATCTCCTGGTCACTGAGCCTAGCCTACTATCTCCTGGTCGTTGAGCCTAACCTACTATCTCCTGGTCACTGAGCCTAGCCTACTATCTCCTGGTCACTGAGCCAGTGAGAGGTTGCCAAGCCTATTGTGATTATTACTGTTATATCAGGGCATTATATTCTAGTCTCATAGTCTATTAATTACAGGCCTATGGTTTATTATATGTAAGTCTATGTGAGTCGCATGTTAAATGTAAGAGTCATGGATTTACCTAGGCCTACAAGACTATTTGGTTTGTAATGTGAAATCATATGTTAGATGATTTGTTGTGTGCAATAAATTACAGTAGGGCATAGGGTAGGCTATGCTTATATGATAATTTTATGATGATTTGAGTGCCCAAATTTTGGCCCACCTAAATGTTTGCTGGCCCTGCCATCAGCGAATTTCTGACTGCCAATCTTCGGAGGTTAAACTGGGTGGTTTTTGCATCTTGGCTAAAAAAAAATGACATGACAGCTTCTTAGGCTATACATTAGCTTTCACAGATGGACAGGCACGCAGGGACATTAACAGAAACTGAGAAAGGTTTTTATAGAGAAACAAGAGATGAAAGCTTTCTGTATTTCTGCAGGAGATTACTAGGCCTATAGGCCCTATGTGAGTGATTGACCCATCGCAGGCCCACGTAGGCAAGACATTCAGGAGGGCCTTTAAATAGGCTGAAAGCTTCTGGTTAGGCCACCTACACCAAAGTATGTGTTATTGTAGGCTTTTAATCTTAGGTACGTCCAGTGCTTGATTTGTAAATCGGGAGGTGCCGGAACAAAAAGTGAGCCGTGAGAGGAGGTGACCTGCAGGTGACCTGGGGAGTTCTGAGGTTTTGAGGTCCAGGAACGCATGAGAAAAAAGTGGCATAGAGCCATAGAGTAGAGGCACTTACAGAAGTTGTACACATGGGGAATATTTTTAGTATCCTAAGGTCACCAAAAAATGTAGCTTTTTTATAAATACATTTCATGCAATTCTACATAATTTTACATGATTTGAGGCTGGCAGAAACTTTTTTAATATCGCACAAATAAATGATCGAAATGGCAGGCTACTTTGACACTGAGTTCAATAAAAACGACCTTGTCTTGAATCCATCAATAGCCTAGGTCTATGTGTGTGGAGACAATTATATTGTAGGCTACAATATGAGGAGGAAATTATAGTCCTAAAAGAGCTTTCCAGTTTCGCTGACTCACCCAATGATACTCAGCTCACTCTCTGGTGATGGCTGATGGGCTCATGCCGAAAGCTTATCTCCATTTTTGGAAGTTGATCAAATATTTTGGTAGCCTACAGCATAGAATCTTCTCTTTTCAGCAGGAGCCATTTGCTTTCCAACCTGTGTTTTCCCTCGATTGTATTTGAAATATTGCTAAAGGCCTGTTTTGTCTGCATGCTCTTTTTTCACTGACAGATTTGCCTCGTGTTCCCAGACTGTAGGCTATTCCTTGTTATTGGGCTACAATCTGCAGCTAGCCTATTTGTAAAAATAAGCCATTTATCCTCTGTGGCTAAATTATAGGCCTTATGGTGTTGTAGGCTATTCTGAATGATTTAATTTATTTCTGAACAGACAGCAGTAATTATATACATTTTGCAAATGTATTTAAATGTATCTGTGGTGCTGCAGTTCCTTCAGAACCCATCGCACGATTCTAGAAGGAAATAAATGATGAAGTGCAACGCTGGAGAGATGAGCGTTGCAGGCTCACGTCTATTAGAGCAGAGAGGGAGAGAGATCATATAAAGTTAATCTCATTCTAGTTATGTGAGAGATACTGGCACGCTTCTCACACAGCCACGGCCACATGTTGGTTTCAAACATAGGTTACAATGTTTTGTAAATCATGAACCCGGGCTGGCCCAACCCTGAATCAAAAAAACTTTGTGAAAAAGTAGATTTTCAGCATGGGCCTAAAGAGGTGATTAAGCCCACGCTGAAAATCAACTTTTTCACAATGTTTTTTTGTGTAGGCAGAATAATTAACAAACGAAGAGGCAAATCTAATAAACTTTGATCGCTTTTGTTAGAATTTTTACATAGCAAAATGTGAACATATTTTTTTAGGCCTGGAGAGGTACCGGATCCGGCCAAATAGGTGCCGGAACAAAACAGTCCAAAATGGAGAGGTGCCAGTCCTGTTCTGGCAGGATAAAATTAAGCCCTGGGTACGTCACCATAATATATTAGAACGACATGTATCCCAGGTTTCCTACTACAGTAGCTAGGAATCTTTCTGACCTCACAAAATCCATAGGTGTAAAGTTGGCACACACCTAAAAAAAACACCCAGGAGCACCCAGGAGTATCTGGGATTTATGTACAGAATAATACGAAATGCTCCGAGACCAGGTTGTGCACCCTTGTCACTGTGAACGGGGCTCTCACTGTAGCCTATATCTTTATTTGACTAGGATTCTCTTTTCACCAAGTAAAGTGGCATGGGGACACTAAATTATTCTGCCTTACCAACTGCGCCCGTGCCAGATACACCCACTCATTGCGCGCGCGCTGCATCTCGCCTCCCTCCAGTACTGTATAAAAAATGCATAGACTGTCTTAGGCACAGCATACAGAGATGGGATCACACTACAAAACTGTATAGTGTGCATAGACTTTAATATTTGCATAAAGGGCTTGAGTCCATACTTTGCATTCAATTAATTTGCATAAAATATCTTCATCCTATATTCATTTCATTTAGGAAACATTTTGTATAAGCTTATCCATTAAACGTCACACATTAAGGCTATGAACATTTATGAACTAATATAGTTTTTAACATTTCCAAAGAAGGGAAGAATCAAGTTAAGATCAGAACACTTTTCGAGCTTCACTGAAAACATTCCTTTGCATGGCCCTGACACAATGGGGGCTATTATTATTCGGGCATTTAGTGACTCGGTAACCTGCATTATGAACCTCTATTGCAATGCGGCGGCGCTCCACAGATCCTTCAGTGTAGTGTTCGGCAGCGATAGGCAGGGGTGCTATTCCGTCATGTGATTCTGCTTTAGTCCTTCGAAGTTGAAAGGCAAGCGAGTCAGTGCGTGGCTAGCCTTCCTCAATCTTGGTTGCTGGAGTACTAGCTAGATGCGGTGACTTTCTTCTCGATTTCTTACTCGTTGTGATTTTTCTTCAACTTTTTAAGATGGCCGGGGCAATTATTGAAAACATGAGCACCAAAAAGTTGGTGATCGTAGGAGTGATTCTGCTTTTATTCCAAGCGTTTTCTTTTATGGTCGGAGGCTTGATTGGTAAGCATGGTTTTTCCCAATTGTATTCCTTTATGTTGCAACCTTTGGCTTTGTTATGCGGTTGAATAACCACGATTTATAGATCGAATATTTTATGTATCAAATAATGAAAACAACTTAGTTCTTTAGACAATATCATTTTAGAGAGGATGGTAATTTTTTAAAATCACTGCTATGTTTTGTTATAAAATGGAACAGTATGGCGACTGTAGGGCTTGCCTTAAAGTTTTGCCTATGTAACTTTAACAATGTAGCCTTTAACGAAGTTTTGAACTCTTCAAAGTTTTAAGAAACACAAAGTATTCGCCTCCAACTCAATCGTTTCCTCTGTATTGACGTTGCAAGGTTTAATGTGCTCTTGAAACTTTAACATTTGCCATTAATACACACACAACTTTCCTATTTCAGAGAACTTATTATAAAGTATCGAGTTAATTCACTTTTAATTGGCGTATGAGTTTGTTTTTCCAATAAGAATAAACTCTATTCCTGTAAAAGACCATAGGAATTGGTGTGTATCTTTAACTTCACTGTGATTCAATACAGAATGTTTGCTCTCCTCCTTTAAGTCTGCCTCCGTGGCCCCAGGCAGGCACCATCTCTTTCTTCCCCCCCTTGCATCCCCCTCAAATCCCAAACCCCTCTTAGCATTGCATATTTCCTCTTCTCCTGCTGGTTCCATTTGCATGGCTCTACTCCCCACTGACACACACAGCTGTCAAAATTGTGTTCTGCCTCAAGTACTACATCAGAGTTGCTGTCAGCTTTTTCCCCATGTGCCTACACACTCACACAGATACTCCTACACAAGCTCAAAGTCACAATAGTTGAGTCCTATGAGGCCTGTTACAGATTCCTATCTCTAGTTAGTTTGGGGGGAAACTTTCTCCACTCAGTCAGTCTCTTCTCCAGAGCTGGATGGCTACTGATAAAAAATGAGCTTGTTTGGGACACTCCTGCCTTAGATAGTTTTAATGAAGCCTGATGCTTTTGTATTTGCTCGGTGGCCGGGGCCAGCCAGGGTAATTGAGTAGAAAGGCGTTCGTCTCCCCGTTATTGGACAACTCCGACACGGCATCAGGTCACTGGGCAGAGAGGCGGACACACTAGGGTAGAAACTGGAGGAGCGTTGTGTGCCCGGAATCTTAGGGTCCCAGGATAATTGAACTCTGAGGGGTTCCGTAGAGCTGGTTTAATTCAATTTGGTGTGTCTGTGTGCTTGTTCCTGAGTAGTCCTTTGTGAGGTGACACTGGCACACCTAGTTAAGAAGACACACACACACACACACACACACAGAAATAGTTGATGGCCTGATTAGTTTTATGAAGCGGGTGCCGAAGGCCTAGCCTCAAGGGTGCTTTTATGCTGGTATGTTTTTTCAGTTACTCTATTGAGAGTAAATAAATTGGCTCGACATCAGCTGGTAATGGAGACCATCTGCACAGACCAGGGCCTCGCAATCGGAAATGCTTCCTTGTTTTAACTGTTTTCGTATGTGGATAAATCGTTAAAGGTGTATGATATTTGAGCACGTAAGTAACTAATGTGAAACATTGGATTGTTGTAGGTGTCTCAAATGACTTCCCTTTGAGATAATCATTGATTATAGTGGCATGATGTATTCCTAGCAGGGATTTGTTAATTATCCCTGAATTTAGGGGGATATATTGATGAAGGGAGAAGTCACTCATGCTTTTTTGGCCGTGGCTGACGTCTTTCTCTAGCCCTGAGGGCATGGACCTCGTTCTTACCTATTACCAATACATTACAGTATTGTGTGCTGGGGCATTTCCCGACAGCTAGCTTCAAAAGGATTGGGCCTTGCTACAGGGTGTTCTGTCAACATGGTTGGAAATAATTGCCACTTTGTTAAAGCAGGATTTGGCTAGGTTTGATCTAAAACGCAACTTCATTTTTTGGGGTGATATTCTATTTGACTGTTTTTGACAATAAACAAAAACCATAGAAAAATGTCTTCATGTATGTTTACTTTGTTGAGCTTGATAGCTGTATGACACATCTTAAACTCCAGAACAAAGCTTTGATTATGAGTTTGGAAATTGGTTGTTTTCAACTTTACCATTAGCCTAACTATGAATTCACTGAAAATATACACACTTTGCTACTCGTTATAGATTTTTAAACTTTAACCTTTATTTAACTAGGCAAGCCAGTTAAGAACAAATTATTATTTACAATGACGGACGACGCTGGGCCAATTGTGCGCCGCCCTATGGGTCTCCCAACCATGGCCGGATGTGATAGTCTGGATTCAAACCAGGGACTGTATTGACGCCCCTTGCATTGAGATGCAGTGCCTTAGACCGCTGCGCCACTCGGGAACCAATGGACTTATAAATTCCACATGATTGCACTTTTCAGCATAATAATAAAAGGTTACACATAGAGCATTGAAATAAGAACCACAATAAAATTGTGGAACGATGTGGTCAGCAACCAAAAATTACCATTTAAATCCCCCAAATACAATTTACTGCTAATTTCATCAAATATAGATATTTTTTTTCTACACAAAAGGTGACAGATGAATAGGACTACTTATGTATCTAGGGTAGCTACCAATGTAACTGGGCAGTAACCTAGCAAGCAATTACCCAGTCTAACGTCTGTTTTCCTCTCCCTGTAGCTCCCAGCCCCACCACAGCAGTCCACTACCTGGCTACCAAGTGTGTGGACACGGTCAAACACCATCAGAGCACCAAATGGTTCATGCCCTGGGGCCCTAATCAGTGCGACAAGATCCGGGACTTTGACGAGGCCATGGCCAAGAAGATCGAGGCAAACAACATTGTATTTGCCGTCCATATCCCCCTGCCCAACAAAGAGATGAGCCCCTGGTTCCAGTTTATGCTGGTCATCCTACAGTTTGACATTGCCTTCAAGATGTACAACCAGATAGGTGAGCGACACTTCTTGTTAGATTTCAATATGGATGCCGTTTGTTGTGTGTCGATTGTGTTATTTCAGGAGTCTGACATTTTTACCTTGTTGATCTTTGTCTGTCTTTTTTTGTGTGCTGTCGTGTCTCCATCTTGTGTGTTTTTGTTGTCCGTCTGTCTGTTGTCTTTGGATACTGTCTATCTTTCCGCCTGGTTTGTCTGTCTTTGTTGTATCATGACTCATGAGGACTCACCAGTCCAAGCAGCTCTATGACCACTGAAGTATGTGTCCTTTGTCTTCTACACTCTCTGTGGATCCAATTCTAAACTATTCATGTGTCTATAGATGCTGCTGATATTAGTCTCCCTCTACGTCACCTCAGGCTGTTGGCTGCTTTTGTCCTGCCTATTGTGTTGACCGCGTGAGGCCCCTGAGGAATGTTTCTCTCCTCTCAGTGGATTGGATGTATCTCACGCTGAGAGGAAGGCCTGACAATGACTGATGTGCTGCTGGTTCTCCCTAGTGATACAAGCCTCAGGGATCCATGTCAGAGGCTTATAGTCTCTATAGAACAGCTAGTTAGGGAAACTCGAACTGTGGGGGGCTGTCTCAATTTGGAAGCTGATAGCTTTGCAATTCCCTAATATGAAGTGGAATCACACTCTGCTGGGCAAATTTGTCCCATTTTCTCCTGGCTATCCCCAAGACGATTTGTAACATGGTACATGGTTCGTCCCTCAGTGAGAGTTGGGGATGAGTTTCTCACTCTCCATTGTAGAGGTCAATGTAAAATTAGAAAACAAACACAAAAGCCCTGAAATATTGAGTCATTTTCAGCAGCAGGTGTTAGATTTTTTTATTTAACTAGTCAACAGATTATTATTTTACGGGGACGGCCTACTCCGGCCAAACCCTCCCCTAACGACGCTGGGCCAATTGTGCTCCTCCCTGATCTGATGAAGGCTAGTTTTTCCCCCATCCCTTTGCTCATCATAGCAGACATACTGCACCTCCCTGTATCCTCTTAACATTCCTTTACGTTCAGACCACATCCTTATCCGAACATGGTATCAGTCAGATCTGTTCCCAATTCCAACTAGAACCCAATACACTTCCTGTATACCTATTACAATATGGTACTATATACATGGGAAAAGGTCACCATTGTTCTTACATCAATCCAGTCTGTTCTCACAGATCTACCTGAACATCCTAGGTGTAGGGATGAGGGTTTGATTTGGCGGTGTGCATAGTTCTCACATTCAGAAAAGGATTCAGACACGGCAACCCTCTTCTGGCCTGGGATTAAGGGAAAGGTTATATGGATTTGGGCTTGCTTCTCCCTTCTTTGACTTGTTAACACTGTAGCGAGTGTAATATCTCTTAGTATGTGGTTGGAAAGGAGGGGGCGACACTGACTGGGCAGATCGGCGCTTGGCGCTGCGCCAGGTCTGGGGCTGTGAAAGAAGGGATTAGAGGGATAACAAAGAGAACTAATGAAGGGGGATCGGTGGGCCGGCCCGGCCTGGGAAAGTGATCAGAACACAGACTCTTTTAAGCTCCAGGAGTCCTTGGGATGGAGGGAGGCAGAGCCCAGCTTCTTATGTTGTGTAACAGATTTCTATCTGGCCCAGCAGCGGTTGTACATCAACTCCATTCAGCCGCGGGCCCTTTTATTTTTCTTGCGTGGGGGGTTAGGGGGCTGGAACATAATTATAAATCATTTGTAGACTGCAAATTGACTGCAAGAAGTCCAAACGGATATAATATTTGACTAAAACATAATAATTTCAAACCTTGCATACATTTGTATACGATCACAAATATCTCTTATGCGTGCGAATACTTTGGAACAGATTTTCAAAATTTAAATCTACAGAGCTGATTTGCTGGTGTTATGTCCAACAATTAAAAAATAGTTATTTTTTTTGTTCAGAGAACATGGGGATGCCAAATAAAATCCCCCGCGGTTGGGGGACCCTGTTGTACAGCAGGGCATGAGGCACTCTGTAACATCTTCCTCTCACCAAAGATATGTTGTGAAAGTACGCTTGATTTTATTTTATTTAACCTTTATTTAACTAGGCAAGTCAGTTAAGAACATTCTTATTTATAATGACGGCCTACCAAAAGGCCTCCTGGGGGGACGGGGGCTGGGATTTAAAATATATATATATATATATAGGACAAAACACACATCACAACAAGAGACACCACAACACTACATAAAGAGAGACCTAAGAAAACAACAGCATGGTAGCAACACATGACAACAACAGCAACATGGCAGCAACACAACATGGTAGCAACACATGACAACACAGCGTGGTAGCAACACATGACAACACAGCGTTGTAGCAACACATGACAACACAGCGTGGTAGCAACACATGACAACACAGCGTGGTAGCAACACATGACAACACAGCGTGGTAGCAACACATGACAACACAGCGTGGTAGCAACACATGACAACACAGCGTGGTAGCAACACATGACAACACAGCGTGGTAGCAACACATGACAACACAGCGTGGTAGGAACACATGACAACACAGCGTGGTAGGAACACATGACAACACAGCGTGGTAGCAACACATGACAACAACAGCAACATGGCAGCAACACAACATGGTACAAACATTATTGGGCACAGACAACAGCAAGAAGGTGGAGACAACACTACATCACGCAAAGCAGCCACAACTGTCAGTAAGAGTGACCATGATTGAGTCTTTGAATGAAGGGATTGAGATTAAACTGTTCAGTTTGAGTGTTTTTGCAGCTCGTTTCAGTCGCTAGCTGCAGCGAACTGAAAAGACGTGCGACCCAGGGATGTGTGTGCTTTGGGGACCTTTAACAGAATGTGACTGGCAGAACGGGCGTTGTATGTGGAGGATGAGGGCTGCAGTAGATATCTCAGATAGGGAGATTAGTGAAGCTGCATTTTACGACAATGAAACTTAAATTCTGAGTGAGGTTTATACTGTTTTTTTCTCATATAAACTATAGTCATGTTTCAGTGTGTACTCATCAATATGTCGTCATAAAACAAAGTGAATGTCCCAAGCATGAAATGATTGTTGTTGTTTACAGCTTGCGCTGCCAGATCAGTCTGCTTCACCACCCCGTCCCACAATTCCACCCAACCAGATGTTGTGGAATGGGACTGTTATCCACCCCATTCTGAGTCACTGGGGCCGGGCAGACTACCTCTGATCATCTGCCAGCAGTGTTAATGTGCTGGCCCCGGGCCCTGAGGCAAGGGCCTAATGATCACCCTGATGTCAACAGCCATCTATGACCGAGCCGCGGGAGGAGAGCTAGACAACCGGCACGGAAATGTCAAGCAGCTGCATATCAAACGACGTATTCAACTTCAGTGCTGAAACGTGTAGCTGTAGTGTCACTGATCGCAAATCCAATCCAGGTTGGCTTTGCAACTCAAGATCATATTAGTTCGCTGAGCTCTAGGTCTCTTTTTGGTCCAAACAGAGGTCAGATAGTCTCAGGCAGGAATACTCTTCATGCAAGGCTAGCTCTGCAAACAACCTCTGTTGCATTAATAAGGTGCGGAGTGCTAATTTGATCAAGGAAAATGAGTTCCAGCAGTCTATTGACAGAGCTCTAGGTTATTACTTTCTCATGGCATCTAAATCTCTCTGGCTGACTGGTAAGCAAAGAAGCAGAGCTCTGTCTGACAATATGGCCTCTATAACTCAACCAGAACCACTTTCTTTAGACAGTACCACGCCAAAGGTAAGGGGATTCTACTCCTCAGTCATATGACTATTGCGGAATGCGTAAGGAAGCCCCCCAACAGCACCTTGCCCACTTGGTGTTATAAAGCTGGTCCCTGAGATGAATTGCCCGTCTTTCTTCCCACCCCACTCTACCCGGCAACAATCACCCCTGGCAGGGGTCCAGCAATAACACAGCTGTTGAGAAGGCTTAGTCACTGTGGCGATGGCTGCTGGACTGGGGTGGAATGTTTGTGTGCGGTAAGCTGACATTCAGAATCTTTGGCAGTGTTTGCTTGAGATGGGAGGGATAGAGGGGTTCGAGGAGAGAGAGGACTGCCAATAACCCCCCCCCCCCCCCCCTTTCCTCTCTTCTCCCGGTCAGGCCACCGGGTTTTTTTTCGGTGTTCTCCAGCTTGTTTCATAACCGCACAAGAGTCTGTTTGGAAGGAGGAAGGACAGAACACTTTGCCTTTGCAATGTGATCTAAAGCCTGTCTTGGCATTCTGACTGACATTTCGTTTCTCAAAGCACTTAACCAGGTTCAGCTCTGAAAGGTTTCACCTTCAAGTCAGCGCTATAGTATCATTGCCTACTGTGTAGTAGACTGAACTTGAGGCCTTACGTACATAGCTTTAAACCCCTCAACAGGGAAATGTTTCAGATCAGGAATCATCCCTGGACTGTTTCTGGATCAACAGCACGCCGATGTGAGCTGTTGGTGCATCTGTTCTGATAGTGTTTTTGATGACATGATTTCTTTCCTGCATACTTTGAAGGTTGATGGAACAGTTCACTCCAACTTGAAAGTTTCTCAGTTTTCATACTTCAAACGATCAAATGAGTAACTTTAAGGACATAAAATGGAGTGGCTATGGATATGGAGTTTCTGTATCCCAATTTCCCAAGGCAAAAAAAATCGGGATATTTCTGCGCATGTGCAGGATAAAACATTTTTACGTAGCCGAGTGCCCACTCTGCTGTCTACGTAGCTGCTGTGCCAGGTGCCCACTCTGCTGTCTACGTAGCTGCTGTGGGTCGAGTGCCCACTCTGCTGTCTACGTAGCTGCTGTGGGTCGAGTGCCCACTCTGCTGTCTACGTAGCTGCTGTGGGTCGAGTGCCCACTCTGCTGTCTACGTAGCTGCTGTGCCAGGTGCCCACTCTGCTGTCTACGTAGCTGCTGTGTCGAGTGCTCCGCTGCCCCTCCTTGATCTCCTTTGGTCACTGGTGTAGCCTACTAATGTAATGTTGTACACGACACTGTTCTAACAATTGCATTCCATGCCCTGGTACGCATCAGTGTGATTTCATGTCCTTTTTTCAGGAGCTGAGTAGGCTACATCCAGCTATTTACATGTTTTACACAATATGCATTATCAACTTGATCGTACAAACTTTGTCAGTATTTGAAACATAAGCAAGACACAAACAGGTAGTCTAGCCGATTTCATGTTATTCCTCTCTCCACGATATCAGTATACCCTCGTAAAACTGACTATCCTACCTATCTTTGACTTCGCCGATGTAAATTACAAAATAGCCCCCAACACTCTACTCAGCAAACTAGATGTAGTCTATCACAGTGCCATCTGTTTTGTCACCAAAGCCCCATAAACTACCCACCACTGCGACCTATATGCTCTCGTTGGTTGGCCCTCACTACATATTCGTCGCCAAACCCACTGGCTCCAGGTCATCTATAAGTCTTTACTAGGTAAATTGCACACCCAACTACCTCATCCCCATAATATTACTTACCATCTTGCTCTTTTGCACCGCTGTATCTCTACTTGCACATCTATCAGTGTTAATGCTAAATTGTGATTATTTTGCCTCTGGTCTATTTATTGCCTACCTCTTCTACATTTGCACACACTGTACATAGATTTTTCATTTTTTTCCCTATTGTTATTGACTGTACGTTTGTTTATGTGTAACTCTGTTGTTCTTGTCCCACTGCTTTGCTTTATCTTGGCCAGGTCGCTGTTGTAAATGAGAACTTGTTCTCAACTGGCCTACCTGGTGAAAGTAAAAAATGTCACCGGGCGACGCAAAACTAACTTTCCCATTGTCACATTATTTTTTTATCGATCTGGATACATGCCCGGCTGCCTAGAACTTTCGGCTGCAGAGTTGGAACGCAGCAAGACAATTAGCGATTGAATGTTATTTTTTCATCATCATTGCAAACATTGGCTAAGCTGCGCAGGAGGCAGACAGGCAGTCAAGTAGTGTTATTTTTCAGCAACTGCAATATACATGACAACAGACAGACCGAGAAGGTTGTAGCCTTCATAATATATATGTTTTGGAATGTTCGTTCAAATCGCCTCAGGGTTTTTATTTCAGCTGTTCAGAAATATAATGCAGAGACAGGCTACATCATGATTCAGAAGAGGTTGCACGGCCACTGCGTGGTCAATCCGATGTCTGCATTTATTGTGATACGGCCTCTGCAGAATTAAGGGAATTCATACTTCTTGCGCTTCACATTGAAGAGCTGTTGTGAAGGAAGTTGTGAGTTTGTTTATACAGGACCTCCCACCCCCACCTACTGTCAACCAATCATGCCAATGCGGAGCTGTACGGAGCTCTCCGTATTGTTAGAACATTTGAGGGGCACGGCGATGCGGTACAGAGCTCGCCCTTTGGCGGTAACGCAATTGCCTCACCCTCTGTACGGAGCCTCCGGTTCACATTGCCTGAGCAAGCAGAAGTTGGCTTTAAAGAGCTAAACGTGAAGGGAGGCGGAGTGTGAACAGCAGCTACGTTAAAAAAAACTGTGCGTAAAATAACACATGAGTTGAACTATCCCTTTCATCAGCCCAATGAGCCCATTGTCACATTTGTAGCCTTTGGAGTAGTTTAGACGTGCACTCGTTGTCTTTAATGGTTGTTGATGTATACACCTTGGGAAATTATAACATTTCATTCACACTAAGTGAAAGTGAATGATGTGTCAACTGATTTGACAGCCTTAAAATTACCCAGTGTTGCTATTATCAGATCTTATGTTTAGCAGAGATGTGTGTCCTTTTCATAGCTCCAGAAGTTGCTCCTCCTCTGGCCTCTCCCTACCCCTTATCATGACTCCAGTTCCATTGGGTCATTCCACATAGCTATATGCTGCCTTAGGCAAATGCTCGACACTGTCCGACTCTAACCAAAGACTCTTTCGCAATCGCAAATATGCCTTGCAACGCTATACGGTTTTTGAAACATTTGTAATTTTCCTATATGCGAGAAAAAATTGTTGAATACAAAATATGCACTTACTGTACCCAGTTTAGTAAAGTTGCATCCGGCTGTATTTTGAGAAACTCATGCTATCCAGCCGGAAATGTGGAGTGGTTCATTGGAAATGCAATCATAAGGTTAGAGGATGTGTCCTGCCTCGGCTGGAGGCCTTGTGTGAAAACAGTCAGATGCAACTTTGCCGAACTCCGTACAGTAAGTGTATCTTTTGTATTTGAAAAATTATTTCTCACTGGTATGAAAGTTCAAATCCAAATAGTTTCCAAAACCGTATCGCAAGCAAGGATTCTTAACTTTTAAAACTTTAAAACAGTGTCTCGACTGTAGTTCACATGGAGCCAGCTGCAATCCATATGTTCAGTTGATAAGCCAGGACGGGGACCGCTGTAAACCTCCTTGGATAATTGAGAGCTAGCCTCTTACCAAAATGCCATGACTGTCTGTCACCAGAGACTTATTTCATCCCAGTCATCGCTGGTTTACACAGATGTATTGATGTCAAAGCTACAAATTTAAATTGAGCAGGTGTAAATAGAGAATTTGATTAACTAGTAGAAAGAGGAGGAAGGGAAGTGCTACTAAGGTACACAATAGTACATTTGGTAGACAGAAGGGGCTCTTTGGTAAAAGAGGTAAATTGGTCATCAAAAAGAAAGGAGGACCAAGGCACTCTTCATATAATTAATAAAAATGCATTTATTTGTATGGCATGTTCAATAGAAACAAAGTTGTAAAAATCCGACGTGTTTTGGCTGCGTCGGATTTGATTCATTGCAAATTCCCCCTTCAATGCTGATCTTGCTTGTTAAGACCTGCATAGATCAAAAACCGGATAGATTTGTAATGAAGTCTCCATAACTGGTATCTATGTGAAGTTTGGTAGTTGGTATATTTGTGAATCTTTGAACATTCAGATCGCCCTAAAGTGTGATATGTTGACGTTTTCCCCCTACAGAGGATGGAGCACTGGCCACCATTGACGTGGGTTTGGCCTACAGAGATGACACGCTCAGTGAGTGGACAGAGATGGCCCACTCCATAGAACAGAGGAAGCTCAGCTGCAACTTCACCACCACCAAGGTAAACAATTCCAGTCCTCAATATCTGTTGTGCTTTTGGCTTTTGCTTAATTTTGCCACCTGATTGCTCACACTTGATTTTTCAGGTCTTAATCAGTCTCTCAAAGTCTCATTGTTTCAGCTCATCAGATTTATTTTTGTGAAAAAGAAAAAATCCATATAAGTTGAGTTGTTGTCCAATCGGATATCTCTTAACATTTATCTTGTGTCCTGCAGACGTATGAGAACGAGGGGCGCTACTATGAGTGTGACCTGCTGCCCTTCATGGAGCTGGGCAACGTGGCCCACAAGTACTACCTCCTCAACATCCGCCTGCCTGTCAGCGAACGCAAGAAGATCAACATGGGCATCGGCGAGATCAAGGACATCCGTCTGGTGGTGAGGATTCTCTACTACACATCTCTTCCAGATCGCCCCATCTCCTCTCGGTTGGGAGAGACTATAATATATCCTTGATTATCAAATATTCTTTACTATGGAGTCTTCATACGGCCGAAGTGTGAAAATTCGATTTTGTCCAAACTGATGGTCAAAATGGGCAAACGAGATGTTGAAATGAACTGTGTGAAAGACTGTGGCTGACGGTTTAATTTCCCATCCTATCAGGGTATCCATCAGAACGGCGGTTTCACCAAGGTGTGGTTCGCCATGAAGACATTCCTCACACCCAGCATCCTCATCATCATGGTGTGGTACTGGAGACGCATCACCCTGATGACACGACCCCCTGTGCTGTTGGAAAAGTAAGGCCGGCCATATTGTTTATTGGACTGTAAATGGGATGTTTGTTTATTCAAATTTGGCGTCAAAATAGAGTTCAGTTGTCCATTGGTTGCTTTGTGGGCTTGCGCACAGTGTGTGTGTGAATTGATCTCTAATCCAAAATGCATGGATGTCTTTGTCCTAGCGATACACAAGTCAAACCTTCAGCCAGGGTCAAACACAGTAACCCCAGTGGATACCAGTTAGGCCTAGTGCTTATGGTAACATTAGTACAGGAGGAGACATGTCATTAGATTAACTATGGATGAACTGTGCATCTAGGTCAGATCTCAGTGTGCAGTGTCCTGGGTACATATTCACAAAGCATCTCAGAGTAGGATTGCTGATCTAGGATCAGCTCCCCCTTGTGCATGCATTCGTAATGATCTAAAAGGCTAAACTGATCCTAGAGCTGCAGTTGGGCAGCTACACTGTTAAATAAAAATGAGTACCAAATGTAGCTTTTTCAAGCAAAAATGATAACACCAGATTGAAATGATTTACCACTGTAATGTAGAACGATACCCTATGCAGAGAGCTAAACGGTCAGTTTAGTTTACCCCCTGCAGTGAGGGGAGAGCGTATCAGTATGTCGCTGCGTTCAAAACCACAGGAACATTCGTCGAGGCGTAAAGCGTGTAACAGTCTTTTAGCACTCAACTAACACTTCCACCTCAATGTTTCCTCGCTCTCTCCATCTTGTCCTTGGTCTTCGGCTCAGAGCCCTCCTTCCCAAATGACTGCAGAGTTCTCAGGAAATGGCCCTCGAACTCTATTTGTGGAGAGGAGATTATTTATTTCATGCTGTAAAAGCTTTGGTGAAGCCGTCATGCTATTCCTTAGAGGTGTCGAGATGGAAATCTTTTTATTCCTAAAGCTAACAAGAGAGATGTAATGGGGAAATGCATCTCATAGGTACTTAGGCTTCCTGCTGTCGCTCTGATGGTGGGATTCGTGGGAACTGGGCCAAGGTTACGTTATTGTCTATGTAAGAAAAGTCAGTTGACTGAATGCGCAAGGCGGTTGACACCGGATTTGTTTAAAGCACTTGACTGTTTGTGGTGGATTATTAGGTTTTATTAGAACTTTTAAAAACAGAACAACTCAATAACCACCATGCCCCAGGATATGGTTCTCTTTTCAAACCGAAAGTACATTAATGCCATTGTCAGTAGTTAACTGTTATTTGCTGGTGAACTACTTGGCAAGGTTTCCTGGAAGAATATAAAACACTGGAGGAATAAGTGTATCAATGGCAGCAGCACACACTGACTAAGTCTATTCCTGAAGTTTGTTTCCACTAAAGCAATTTTTGATTCTATTGAGTTAGTACTTTTATTTCCCCAGGATGTACTGGAGGTTGATGCCTCTTATCTGGCTCTCTGCAGCTTGTTTAGTTGAAGTGCTCTTTATACACACCTCTCTCCTGACTGTATATTCGCAGAGTGCAGGACATTCCCTGCATACCAGCCCAATGTGGTCTCACACTGTTCACTCGGTAGAACATGCCGGAACGGTTCTCGCTGCAGACTCTTCTGGAATGTGATTAATGTTTTTAGAGTCAATTGCAAACCGTCATCCACACACACAATACACCCACCTCTCAGCCCACACTGCACCCCTCATTCTCCCTGCAATATACCCACCTCTCTATCCCTCACCCGCACCCCTCCCTTCCCCCCGTCCTCTTTGCAATTATCCTTTCATCTTTCCCAGCATGCAGAGACTTGCAGCAATTAAACAGAGAAGCCTTATTAGGTTGATATTTATTTATTTTATCAGCAGTGACTTATCAAAGTGGCTGGGGAGGTGGACTATGGAGTCTCCCCATGTTATGAGTTCTCCGGTTACATTTCCGTGCTATGTTGAGTTGAAATAACGTGTTAAATTATCTGAACCCAACCATTTAACAATTCTGCTGAATTATAAGAAAGTAATGTCCATAGTCATTTATATTGATTGTGAGCATTATGTTAATGCAGTATGCTATTAATGACGATGATTGCTATTTCTATTTATGTTGATGATCATGATGGTGGGGATGATAATGATTTTGATAATGATCCAGTTGATGGTGTGTCCTGCAGGGTGATCTTTGCCCTGGGCTTGTGCATGACCTTCATCAACATCCCGGTGGAGTGGTTCTCTGTGGGCTTCAACTGGACCTGGATGCTGCTGTTCGGGGACATCCGGCAGGGCATCTTCTACGCCATGCTGCTCTCCTTCTGGATCATCTTCTGTGGCGAGCACCTCATGGTCTGTCTCTTCACCTTCTCACTGACTTGGTATCCATTGAGCCAGTGACTTGGTATCCATTGAGCCAGTGACTTGGTATCCATTGAGCCAGTGACTTGGTATCCATTGAGCCAGTGACTTGGTATCCATTGAGCCAGTGACTTGGTATCCATTGAGCCAGTGACTTGGTATCCATTGAGCCAGTGACTTGGTATCCATTGAGCCAGTGACTTGGTATCCATTGAGCCAGTGACTTGGTATCCATTGAGCCAGTGACTTGGTATCCATTGACCAAAATCTGTAGCGCGGAAGCTCTCCGTTGTAGCGTGGTTGACATTAAAAGGTAATTTCCAATCGAGCTGACATATGTAGCGTTAACTGTGAAAGTCTACGCGAAAGTGGTAACATTGCCTTTCAAATTAAATCAAATGTATTTATAAAACCAGTTTTTTTCATCAGCAGATGTCAAAGTGCTTATACAGAAACCCAGCCTAAAACCCCAAACATCAAGCAATGCTGATGTAGAAGCACGCACGGTGTCTAGGAAAAACTCCCTAGAAAGGCAGGAACCTAGGAAGAAACCTAGAGAGGACCAGGCTCTGAGAGGTGGCCAGTCCTCTTCTGGCTGTGCTGGTAGAGATTACAGTATAAGAGTACATGGCCATTAAGGCCAGATCGTTCTTCAAGATGTTCAAATGGTCATAGATGACCATCAGGGTCAAATACACTGAACAAAAATATAAAGTAAAGTGCTGGTTTCATGAGCTGAAATAAAAGCTCCCAGAAATCTTCCATATGGACAAAAAGCTTTTTTCTCTCAAATGTTGTGCAGAAATTTGTTTACATCCCTGTTAGTGAGCCTTTCTACTTTTAGACAATCCATTCACCTGACAGGTGTGGCATATCAAGAAGCTGATAAACTGCATGATCATTACACAGGTGTGCCTTGTGCTGGGGGCAATAAAAGTCCACTCTAAAATGTGCAGTTTTGTCACTAAAGACAATGCCACAGGTGTCAAGTTTTGGGGGAGTGTGCAATTGGCATGCTGACTGCAGGAATGTACACCAGAGCTGTTGCAAGAGAATTTAATATTAATTTCTCTACCATAATTAATTAATCAATCAAACTGATTTATAAAGCACTTTTTACATCAGAAAGCCGCCTCCAATGTCGTTTTTAGAGAATTTGGCACTACGTCCAACCGGCCTCACAACCGCAGACCATGTGTATGGCACCGTGTGGGCGAGCGGTTTGAATTAGTATCCATGGACTTAGGATGACTTTGTATCCATAGTCCTAAAACCTTTTAATGCTGCTTAATGTCTTGCTATCTGCTATGTTAAATAAAGGTTAGAGAAGGAAAGGTCTGTCATAGTATTGTGCCCTTTGTGGTATACACCAATTAAGAATGGTTAGCTATATGGCCATTGTAGATTTGTTTCATTTACATACATAGTGTCTTCACAAAGTATTCATACCCCTTGACTTATTCAAAAGGTTGTTACAGCCTGAATAAAAATGTTTTGCTAATTTATTGAAAATAAAATACAGATATCTAATTTACAATTTACATAAGTATTCACACCCTTGAGTCAATACTTTGTAGAAGCACCTTTGGCAGTGATTACAGCTGTGAGTCTTTCTGGGTAAGTCTAAGAGCTTTGCACATCTGGATTACTCAACATTTGCCCATTGTTATCATTTTCAAAATTCTTCAAGCTCTGTCAAGTTGGTTGTTGATTATCGCTAGATTATTTTCAGGTCTTGCCATAGATTTTCAAGTAGATTAAAGTCAAAACTGTAGCTTGGCCACTTAGGAACCTCCACTGTCTTCTTGGTAAGTAACTCCAGTGTAGATTTGTCCTTGTGTATTAGGTTATTGTTGTGCTGAAAGGTGAATTAATCTTCCAGTGTCTGTTAGAAAGCAGACTGAACCAGGTTTTCCTCCAGGATTTTGCCTGTGCTTAGCTCCATTTCTTTTTATCCATGCAAATTCCCCAGTCCTGAAAGATTACAAGCAACGACAACATGAGTTGTATGCTTGAAATATTGGAAGTGGTACTCAGTAATGTGTTGTACTGGATTTGCGCCAACATTAACACTTTGTATTCAGGACATATAGTGAATTGCTGTGCCACATTTTTTACAGTATTACTTTAGTGCCTTGTTGCAAACAGGATGCATGTTTTGGAATATTTATATTTTTTGCAGGCTTCCTTCTTTTAACTCTGTCAATCAGGTTAGTATTGTGGAGTAACTACTATGTTGTTGATCCAGCCTCTGTTTTCTCCTGTCACAGCCATTCAACTATGTAACTGTAAAGTTACCATTGGCCTCATGGTGGAATCCCTGAGCAGGTTCCTTCCTCTCCGGCAACTGAGTTAGGAAGGAGGTCGATCTTTGTAGTGACTAGGTGTATTGATAAACCATCCAAAGTGTAATTAATAACTTCACTATGCTCAAAGGGATATTCAATGTCTACATTTGTTTTGCCTCATCTACCAGTAGGTGCCATTATTTGTGAGGCATTGGAAAATCTCCCTGGCCTTTGTGGTTGAATCTGTGTTTTAATTTCACTGCTCAACTGAGGGACCTTATAGATATTTGTGTGTGTGGGGTACAGAGATGAGGTAGTTATTCAAAAATCATGTTCAACGCTATTATTGCACATTTATTATGTGACTTGTTAAGCCATAACAAAGGTGTTGAATACTTATTGACTCAAGTCATTTCGGCTTTACATTTTTTATTAATTTGTAAAAAATTCTAAAACCATAATTCCACTTTGACATTATGGGGTGTTGTGTGTGTGTAGGCCAGTGACAAAATCTAAAAGCAATTTAATTTTAAATTCAGGCTGTAACACAACAAAATGTGGAAAACGTCCAGGGGTGTGAGTCCTTTCTGAAGGCGTTGTAGATACATGGTTTAGTTTAGAGCAGGATACTGCTGTTTTCTAACTCTTTTATTATTTCATCCCTCCTCTCTTGTATTTCTGTTCTGTGTCCCACCTTTATCGTTACCCTCAGGACCAGATGGAGAGGAACCATTTCTCAATCTACTGGAAGCAGGTGGGACCCATTGTCTTCGGCTCCTTCTGCCTGTTTATCTTCGACATGTGTGAGAGGTGAGGCTGAAACACACACACTTCCTTCATCACACTGTCAAAATAAAACTTGTTTTTGAGGTTACCACCACAATTCTGCAGGGACCATTTCTGAAATATTTTTTTCCCACCAGGGGAGTCCAATTGAAGAACCCGTTCTACAGTATTTGGGCTTCCGACGTGGGGACTGAGTTGGCTGTATCCTTTAGATTACTATGATTACTCCTTACCTTAGAAGTTGACGGGCCAAGGGAGACTAAACTAGGGATGAAGTCTTGTAAGTCTGAAAGTAATGTGTCCATGTTATTGTACTGTATATTCCAATTTAAGCTCCCAGTTTATCCTAGTATTAGTATTTCTCTGATCTCTCTCTCTCTCTCATTTCATTGCAACATAGGGCCAGATTGTATATCAATATTTGACAGAGACATGCTAACATTAATCAGAGCACTTCTCCTCCATCAGTCACAGGCTGTCCCTGAGGTCCTCTCCACTGTTCTGTGCTGCAGTGAGGAATAATTCAGTGTTGCTGGCAGTGCCTACTCCTGCCTTGGGCCATCTCTCTTCTGGGTCTCCCCTCTGCCTGCTCTCTCTCTCTGTGTGGGTGTGGGTGTCGAGGAGAGCTGCAGTGGGGATCCCACAGGCCTAGGTGATGCACGATTCATCAGTATAACCCCCCCCCCCCCCTCCCCTATCAAAAACTAGTGGCAGCAAGAGTCTCTTGGTTCGTCTCTCGCTCTCCTTCACTCTTGCTTTCTCTCTCTCTCCTTCTCTTTCTTGCTCACTCTCCAGTCTAGTGGGAGAAAAAAGTCCTGTGAAAAGACAGCTATCTCTATCAAGCCTAGAAGTAGACCATGGCATATTCACCAGCTTTTAGAACCTTTCAGTCGAAGAGGTTTCCATTTGTTATATTTAGTGTTCCTAGAAGTAAGCGTGCCATGGGTTTCTATCAGGCTGTTGGAAAATGTACATTGAGCTAAGACTGGGGGTTCGTATGTAAAGTAAGGGCAGCGATTCCTAAATGGTGCTTCAGTTACGGTCGGTCCTATTTCTCTGGTACAGTTGGAGTCTAGCCTTTTCAGTTTGTTGAGTAATATTGTAACTATTTATTAAGCTATGCTTTTTTAGCATCACCATGCTAGTTCCCTCCTTGACTGAGGTTGATAACAGATGGCGTTCATCATCGTGGCGGGGATCTGTGCCTGTCTCTACTTCCTCTTCCTGTGCTTCATGGTGTTCCAAGTGTTCCGCAACATCAGTGGGAAGAGGTCCTCCCTGCCCGCCATGTCCAAGGCCAGACGCCTGCACTATGAGGTCTGTGTGTGTGTGTTTGAGTATACATTTGTGCACCTAAAATTGTGTTTTCATACAGTACCAGTCAAAAGTTTGGACACATCTACTAATTCAATTGTTTTTCTTTATTTTTACTATATTATAGAATAATAGTGAAGACATCAAAACTATGAAGTAACACATGGAATCATGTAGTATGCTTGTTCAACAGTCTTGAAGGAGTTCCCACATGCAGAGTAGTTGTTGGCTGCTTTTCCTTCACTCTGCGGTTCAACACATCCCAAACCATCTCAATTGGGTTGAGGTCGGGTGATTGTGGAGGCCAGGTCATCTAATACAGCACTACCTTCACTCTCCTTCTTGGTCAAATAGCCCTTACACAGCCTGGCGGTGTGTTGTGTCATTGTCCCGTTGAAAAACAAATGATAGTCCCACTAAGCGCAAACCAGATGGGATGGCGTATCGCTGCAGAATGTGGTAGCCATGCTGGTTAAGTGTGCCTTGAATTCAAAATAAATCACTGATAGTGTCACCAGCAAAACAGCATCTCCTCCATGCTTCACGGTGGGAACCATACATGCAGAGATCATCTGTTCACCTACTCTGTGTCTCACAAAGACACCGCGGGTTGGAACCAAAAATCGAAAATTTGGACTCCTCAGACCAAAGGACAGATTTCCACCGGTCTAATGTCCATTGCTCGTGTTTCTTGGCCCAAGAAAGTCTCTTCTTCTTATTGGTGTCCTTTTGTTGTGGTTTCTTTGCGATTTGACTATGAAGGCCTGATTCATGCAGTCTCCTGAGGAAACAGTTGATGTTGAAAAGTGTCTGTTACTTGAACCTGAAGCATTTATTTGGGCTGCAATTTCTGAGGCGGGTAACTAATGAACTTATCCTCTGCAGCAGAGGTAACTGTGTCTTCCTTTTCTGTGGCGGTCCTCATGAGAGCCAGTTTCTTCCTCTCTCAGGGGATCATCTTCATGGATAGTAACTGTAATCTTCCTCTCAGGGGATCATCTTCATGGATAGTAATAGTAACTGTAATCTTCCTCTCAGGGGATCATCTTCATGGATAATAATAGTAACTGTAATCTTCCTCTCAGGGGATCATCTTCATGGATAGTAATAGTAACTGTAATCTTCCTCAGGGGATCATCTTCATGGATAGTAATAGTAACTGTAATCTTCCTCTCAGGGGATCATCTTCATGGATAGTAATAGTAACTGTAATCTTCCTCTCAGGGGATCATCTTCATGGATAGTAATAGTAACTGTAATCTTCCTCTCTCAGGGCCTTATCTTCCGGTTCAAGTTCCTCATGTTGGTCACTCTGACCTGTGCTGCAATGACTGTCATCTTCTTCATCATCAGTCAGGTGAGTTATGTCTGTGCGTTTGACTGCAGGGGTATCCCAGAATCCTCTGGAGAGGATTAGGTATTTAAGCATGTTCATTAGGGCACTCTGTAGCTAAATGTTTTGCACTGGAAAAATGAAGTGTTTCTTATTGGACAGGGTTTTGTAGTGTTTTTGCTTACATTTCGTACCTATTGAACACAACCCATATTGTCTAGGTGAACGAGGGCCACTGGCACTGGGGAGACTACACGGTGCAGGTGAACAGTGCCTTCTTCACGGGAATCTACGGCATGTGGAACCTCTACGTGTTCGCCATCATGTTCCTGTATGCTCCCTCACACAAACGCTACGGAGACGAGCATTCCAGCGGTGAGTCCAACTAACAGCTGCCTCTAATGGTCAACTGTGTCAGTAGGTCAAAAAGGAAGTCAAATTTTATTTAAGTGTATCATAATATTCTTGATATACTTTACTGTACAGAAAAACTAATAACACGCAACAGTGTCTCCTTTTGTGACGGTTAAGGTCAAATATCTTGAAAAATATCTTACATTTCAAAGTTCTATTTAAATTTGTCTTGAAATAAGTTGACCGATGACTTTAGATAATTTAGCTTGGTAAGCAAAACATATTTTAAAAAAACACATCACTCAATGTAAGATATTTAGGCTTGCTTAGATTTCCCTTTTCGCATTGCAGTTTCAACAGATGAAGTATACTGTCTGGAATCAGAAGGGATGAAATAAAAGGAAAATTGGATCTACAAAAGATGTTCAGGAGAAAAAAGTTAAATGACAGCTGTCTTAAAAAGATAACACATATCGGCGGATTCAGACAAAAAATATGTCAAAGTTTTGGACTATTTAAAATGCTTTTCAAAAGATAGTTTTCTTATTGACTTCAGGTTCAGGTAGCCGCTGCCCAGGGCTGGCTCCAGACATAAGCGACATAAATGTTCACTTAGGAGCCCCTGACCCCAAAAAATATGATACAGTGCCTTCAGAAAGTATTCATACCCCTTGACTTATTCCACATTTTGTTGTTACAGTCTGATTTCAAAATGGACTAAATAGATTTTTTTTTTCTCACCCGTCTACACCCAATACCCCATAATGACAGTGAAAACAACATGTTAGAAATTTGTGAAAATTTATAAAAAATTAAATACAGGAAGATCTAATTTACATACATATTAACACCCTTTGAGCCAATATATGTTAAAATCACATTTAGCAGCAGTTACACCTGTGAGTCTTTCTGGGTAAGTCTAAGAGCTTTGCACACCAGGATTGTATAATATTTGCCCATTTATTATTTTCAAAATTCTTCAAGCTCTGTCAAGTTGGTTATTGATCATTGCTAGACAACCATGTTCAAGTCTTGCCATAGATTTTCAAGGAGATTAAAGTCAACTGTAACTAGGCCACTCAGGAACATTCACTGTCGTCTTGGTAAGCAACTCCAGTGTAGATTTGGCCTTGTGTTTTAGGTTATTATCCTGCTGAAAGGTGAATTCATCTCCCAATGTCTGGTGGAAAGCAGGAAACCATGTTTTCCTCTAGAATTTTGCCTGAGCTTATTTAAAAAAAAAAATATTTCACCTTTTATTTAACCAGGTAAGCCAGTTGAGAAGTTCTCATTTACAACTGCGACCTGGCCAAGATATAGCAAAGCAGTGCGACCAAAAACAACAACACAGAGTTACACATAAATAAACATACAGTCAATAACACAATCAAAAAATCTATGTAAAGTGTGTGCAAATGTAGAAGATTAGGGAGGTAAGGCAATAAATAGGCAGTTATAGGGTTTAGCTCTATTCCATTAATTTTTTTATACTGAATAACTCCCCAGTCGTTAACGATTAGAAGTATACCCATAACATGATGCAGCTACCACTGTGCTTGAAAATGTGGAGTGTGGTTCTCCATATTGTGGTGTATTGGATTTTCCCCAAACATAACACTTTGTATTCAGGACAAAAAGTTATTTGCTTTGCCACATTTTTTGCAGTATTACTTTAGTTCCTTTTTGCAAACAGGATGCATGTTTTGGAAAAAGTATTATTCTGTACAGGCTTCCTTATTTTCACTCTTGTCAATTAGGTTAGTATTGTGGAGTAACTACAATGTTGTTGATCCATCCTCAGTTTTCTCCTATCACAGCCATTAAACTCTAACTGTTTTAAAGTCACTATTGGCCTCATGGTGAAATCCCTGAGCGGTTTCCTTCCTCTCCGGCAACTGAGTTAGGAAGGACGACTGTATATTTGTTGTGAATGGGTGTATTGACACACCATCTAAAGTGTAATTAATAACGTCACCATGCTCAAAGGGATATTAAATGTCTGCTTTTTAAAATGTATACCCATCTACCAATAGGTGCCATTCTTTGCGAGGCATCGGAAAACCTCCCTGGTCTTTGTGGTTGAATCTGTGTTTGAAATTCACTGCTCAACTGAGGAACCTTACAATTATCTGTAAGTGTGGGTACAGAGATGAGGTAGTCATTCAAATATAATGTTAAACCCTATTATTGCACACAGAGTGAGTCAATGCAACTTATTATGTGACTTGTTAAGCACATTTTTACTCCTGAACTTATTTAGACTTGCCATAACAAAGGGATTAAAAACTTACTGACTCAAGACATTTCAGCTATTGATTTTTAATGTATTTTTTTACATTTCAAATACATAATTCCACTTTGACATTATGGGGTATTGTGTGTACACCAGTGACAAAAGATCTCAATTTAATCAATTTTAAATTCCGGCTGTTATAACAAAATGTGGAAAAAGTCAAGGGGTGTGAATACTTTCTGAAGGCAAGGCACTGTTTATATTTTTTGGGGGGAACTCAGTCGTGTTCTCAACCTAGTATTGAGAGTAAGAATAGTAGAGTACATCAGGTGCAATTTCGAAATTTGGTTGTGCCTCAGCAGTTTTTCTCTGTCAGACACTACATTAGCTATGTCAACTAACAATTTTTAGATTGCCAGCTATCTAAACTTCTAGTATTCATGGACAAATACCGACCGGGGACGATACACAGGGCACGTTCCCAGAGACCCTGACCTCCAGGGGCCCCAGTGAATTTGTTAGTAATTCTCACTCAGATATCTTATTAAGATGGCATAAGTCATGACAAAATATGTAGAATTGCAGGGAATTTGTTTTAAAACCGCAAAAATGTATCTCCACCCCATGGCAAAATGTGTAAAATAGCAGGGAATTCACTTTAAAACTACCAATTTTTCACCACTATCAAGATGGGGGACACTAAAATGTTGTGAGGTGAGGGACCCGCCCAACCAAATTTCGCTTAGGGCACCCAAAAGGCTGCAGTCGGCCCTGCTCCTCCCTGTTTCAGTTTTGTTTTCTTCCATTTGGTGCCTAATGAGCACAAAGCAGATGACCCAGATGTACTGCTGTCTTTGTTTACTATACTGACTTGTGTGTTGGTCTGTGCAGGAGACGCAGGAGCCAGTGGCGAGGACATCCAGCTGACCACCACCATCACCCACGTGGACGGACCCACCGAGATCTACAAGATGACGGGCAAGGAGGCCCAAGAGTAGACCCCCCTCCCTCAAACCGTGACTGTGCTTCCTTTATCCCTATTACCCATGTGCCCCACATTGTCCCAAAAGTTCAAAAGCAACTTTATCTGTAGCCCTTTAGTCCTTTCATTTCATTGCAAACATGGGGCCAGATTGTATATTCATTTTTAACATTTGACATAGTTTGTTAACTATCAGTGTTTGTAATGTTGTTGTTGAACAACTGTACTCTTATGTCCAGGTTGTGAAAATCTGCTTTGCGATGGAGTGGAAGGATGTAGAACACATCTGCTGGTCATGAGGTAGTTGGGGAGGGAACAAAACACTCCAGGTAGATGTTGTCTTCACAAATCTAGGATCAGCATACCATCCCTCAAATCCTAAACAAACCCATTAGGGGTAAAGTGCAAATCTGAAATTGGATCAGTGTCCAGTGGCAACGGCATCCAACTACAGGAAAAACATTGTGGGCTTTCAAGGCACTATATTGTGGCGTAACTGGTTGCCTCACTGAAGACAACATTACTTGGGTTTTTAGAGAGAACTACATTTGGATGACTGCTGTTTTTGGCACTCCGCCTCTGCAGTTTTAGATTGAAACAACCAGTAGGACATATAAGTGTATGTCAATGCCTCATGGTACAAGGTCCAAGATGACCACTTTCTGAAGATCTGTCAAAAGAAAGCATATCTCTGCAAGTTGTCAGTAATATCTTTGTCTTTTTTTGTCACTTCTGTCCGCACTCACGTTCAGCTGTACACATCCATGGAACTTTCTAGACTACTGTGTTCTCTTGTCTATCACTCTCCCAAGTGGGGGGGATAATACCTTTTTGTATTGTGGGGGAAAAAATTACAAACCACAGGGCCTTTTTTGGGAAACGCCAAGTTCATTATGTTACGATGTAGATATATATATTTTATAAAGTGCTTATTTTCAACTGTATGAAATATTTGCATATGCTGTATCACTTACTGTCTGTTGGCAACAAAAGATAATAATTGAGCTTCGAAGATGACTATGACGTGGTAGTTTTGTGCTTTTTATGCTAAATTAAATAAAACGTTTACTTTATGCCTAGTTTTGGAATATTTTCAAAGGAAATTCACAAGTTGTTGTTGTAGGGAATTTCCTTGAGGTCTAAGAAAAATGCAACTTAACCAGCATTTCTATTGTAGGCTAATTGTTTATGTGCTTACTGTTATCCAGGATGCACCACATCTGGCTGTGATTGGGAGTCCCATTGGGCGGCGCACAATTGGCCAGGCGTTGTCTGGGTTTGGCCGGGGTAGGCCATCGTTGTAATTAAGTATTTGTTCTTAACTGACTTGCCTAGTTAAATAAAGGTTAAATATATATATATAAAAACAAATTCGACAGTACTGAACTCATTTGCAAAGAAATGGAAAGTTTACTGAACATTTTCTGTTCCAAAATAAATGGAAATCATTCCTCTTTTGCTTGCAGGAGTTCATCTTCTCCCGTAGCAGCTCTGTGAGCCTAAAGAAGGGGAAAAAGACATCTTCAACTTCTGTGTTGACAATGTGTTGATACAATATTAGAGAACTGAAATTCACGTAGAACGGAGTGACTAGTAGTGCTTACAGGCTTCTTGTCCTTTCCTCAGTCCCCTCAGTGCTCCATCGAAGCAGCTAGTTCCTCCAGCCTTCTTCCCGCCTGTAGCAGTGGACAGGCTGGTAGAGGACAGTTCTTTTTCTGATTCCTTGGTCTCCCGTTCAAGGAGCATAGTGTTTCCACCGGTGGTCAGCACCTCATAACTGATGGGCTGCTGCTGTGGAGCCTCAGCTAGTACCATGCCCTTCTCAGGGTCCACAGAGCTCACTGACTGCTGTCTGTGGGAGATGGAGGTGTTTTCTGTGTTGGAAAGGTTTAGAAAATATGTCGACTGCAGTTACAGCACTTACTGCAGTTTCAAAACTGCAATCTTTTTTTTTGTAAGGGTGTGACTGAAACAGGAACCAAATTCGCCATTCATGTATACATGTATGTACAAATTAATGTGATATTTGAGTCTCTCTCGCACTAACTGCAGTTAATACTGCACTCTGACTTCAATCTTTTTTCGTAAGGGCATCTTTGGTCACGTTTGCATGGGTCAAACAAAAGCACCCTAATGATTGGTTGACAATCGAGCCTCCCACAATTGTATTTTTTTAAATGTAACCTTTATTTAACTAGGCAAGTCGGTTAATAACATTCTTATTTACAATGATGGCCTGCCCCGGCCAAACCCTAACCCCGGACATCACTAAGGCCAATTACAATTGCAGCCGATACTTCGTGACCTTTGATCACATGGTTGTTGCAAAGTTCATGCAGCCGACATGTAGGTGCAAATCGGACAGTTTTTATGCTCATAATGGCTGACTTTGAAAGGCAGTGACCATCTTGACAAAAGTGATATGCTCGAACGAGCGAATTGCCTTTGGATGGTAAGTTGAAACCACTCTATCGCCATCTGCCGGCCTTTGGGCTAATATGAAGTATAGCCCAGTACAGGGGCCCCCACGCGAATGGGTGTCCCATTATTTGGCCCCCCAAGTGTTTTTATTGTTTGACATAATAGTCTAAAAAACATAAGGAAAGCAGCTCCAAGAGATTTTAATTTAAGAAATCTGTTTGCAAGTATTCCCACTCATAATGGAGATAAACGTTGTCGTATCATGATGTAATCAAGGTTTGAAATGATTGTTTTAGTCAAACATATCTGTTTGGGCTTCTTGCGGTCAATTTGCCGTCTACAAATGTTCTTGTAATTATGTTCCGGCGCCCCGCCAAATCCGCTCAAGAAAGAATCGGCCCTCGGATGCCTAGTACATATTGTATTGAAACGCTTTGCACAGAAAGAGGGCGCCTGGGAGGCACCAATAAATACAGGAGCAGACTACAAAACAACAAATTCTCAAAACACCCGCTAGTGTTCCCACTGTTCTGTGACTCCACTTCTCTATCCGGCTGCGATCGTTAGTTTTCGTCACGAAGCGGAGGAGGGAGTGTAGCCTAGTCATACGGGCAAGTAGGTGGAGAAAATATAATAATCAACGATATTTACGATAAGCGACAGCCAACACCGTGAGAAAGTGAAAGTGGCACCAGTTGGCAGTCCCAAAGACCGTCGTTTGATCCGCTTTTCATAGCTGTCAACTGTTATTGAGTGAGGTCTCCTCCTAGTTGGTGACGGATACAGTAGGCGACACGGGGAGACCAGTCTGTATTGCCCTCGCCAGGTAAGTGTGTCGTGTCAGTGTACCTAGGAAGTCATAAGGGTTAATCAATATAAAACACATTCTGTTTTAGCTCTTAAAAAAACGTTTCGAAAGATAACTTGCTATAACAATGTATTTATTTTGTGGGATACTCCAGTGGCACCCAGATAACATAAAATATTGACATTGTTACCAATTTTACTTACATTGGGACAGAACGTGTCACATTAGTAGAGTGCGTAATAGGTCATGCGCGTAACATAAGTGCATTATGTAGTTATTACCGTGATAATTGCATGCTATGCCTTTGGGTGTCGACGGTAATCGCCCTTCTGACCAAGAATGAATTGTAATACGCCTATTGTGAAACAGCTGAAGCACAACGTACAGTGGCAGTCTTTCTATTCGTGTAGGCTACTTATCGTCAGGCCTTCCAGAGACTGGTCGACTTGTTCGTGCAACAAGTCATAGGCTACCTGTTCATAGCAGTCCTTCTCCATACATCTAGATGTGACAGGCCAGGCACACACATTGGGCTCGAGGAGTGTGAATATTTGTTTAATACCACCTTTAATGGAAACCTATCTGAATAGAATATTGTTATCCACAGTAGATAATCAAATATGGCAATACTGTAGTAAACCAGTTACAAAGTGAGGATGTTCTATTGCAACTATTTCAATGACAAGCCTAGCCACCATTAGGCTACATGGCATATGAGAGCACTATGGCCGGATTCCACATTTTTATCCCGATAGAAGAAATAGCATGTTCTTGGCTCCTGAAGGTCAGCTTGACCCACCTGTGTCTTCAGCTATGTCCAATGTGTTACTTATTGTAGCCAGTGGCACCTACTGGCCGCTATGAGATGAGGTGTACGATTTGCATAAATACCTGAAGCGAAACGTTCAGGGAAAGAGTGTTGGTTCCACCCCGGAGCGCAAGGAACAGTGCACATTCCCTGTTCACTCCATGGGAGTATCTCAAATGGTTTTGCTCGCCTCCTCTCCTCCATCCTCGCCACCTTTTGAAAAATGTCAAAGGTAATCAAGGACATGAGGCGAGGAAAGGAAACGTGGAAACAACCCACTGGTTGGATCAACGTTGTTTCCACATAATTGCAATAACAGTACGTTGAACCAGCATTGAATAGATGTTGAATTGACGTCTGGCCCAGTGGGAAATGACTTATGAAATGAGAACCACCTCCACTTGCGTGTCATCAGGCAAATGGAGTTTACAGGTGTGGAATCCCAAAGTATATGTGTAAAGTGGTAAAACGAATGTAGCTAGTTGTGCAATACATTTTATAGATAAAAGGATAAGTAGCGTATCATTTTAAAATGTTTGCATTCTTTTCTCCTTTGAAAAAACAACAGCTCAACAGCTGATTCAAAGTGGGTGTTGCGGATTGTTAAACCCTTCTGCCTAGATGCTGCGAGGATACTCTTGCGCATCCTCTGTCAAAGTAGGTTTTCGAGGTGGGGAGCAGACTCCTTCGTTCGCATACAAACATATTTACTCTTCTCGACCACTTATTGGTTTCCGGGTCACGGAGGAGAGGAGGACGGAGAAGTCTAATGTTTGTTGAACTTTTGTGACGTGTTCGACGCAGTTGGAGGGAAGTGTTCAGTGCTGTTGGGAGAAGCGGCTTTGACAGATTTGGTTTAGTCCGCCCTAGCAAATGAGCTGGTATTTCAGGCAAAATATTTGGGGATGCCTTGGCGGGCTGACTTTAAAAAAAAAAATGTTTGTCTACAGTACCTGTTTATTTGGTCACCACTTTCCTAGATACCGCCACAGCTGGCTTTACTTAGGAGGGAACTATTTAGTTAGAGAGCAGAAGCAAGTCTTATTCATCCACGTGTGTGTTTTGTATGCTAATTATTAAGTGATTTATCATCTAAATAAGAGTGTTTCATCATGAGTGTGCTGTCTTACAAAGAGTGTGAATACTTGTGATTATTTCTTGCCCTGCTGTGAACTCATTGTGTGTTTTCTAAGAAATAGCCCCAGCCAGTGTGTGTCCTTCTGTGGTATACTGTGACTCACAATTTTATGAACTTTTGTATTGCCTTGCGATTGTTAATAAACCTTGGCACTTCGGAACTCTGTTTATGTCATTTATTTAGCAGACCTGTGCTTAACATGTCGCGAGGACCTCCTCTCGTGTGGCGTAGTACAGTTTACATTGTGATCATCAACAAGAGCGCTGACTGAGAGAGTGATGATGCAGCAGAATTACGACCAGCTATGGAGGCCCAGCCAGGGAGGCTCTAGGCCAAGGCGTTTATACACAGACAATAAGCCGCCCTGTGTTCTGTCGCCCCATCACAGAGTGAACACAGGCAAGGCATTGATTAGACCAACTCATTAGTACCCTTATTTACTCTCATCAAAGCCTCACTATACGACGGCCATTAAAATGAAAGGCTGTCTTGTCAAAACATGTGTGATTTTGTCATAAGGTTCCCCGGCCTGTTTCTTGGAATATCGGTACAGTTACCGCTAAAACAAAACATTACTATATGAGTTGTCATTGTAATAATTTCCGGTAACTTCCAATTTCAGCTTTTTATGACGACATACACCATCAGTTTTTGTTCTAGCTTTTATTTTGAAACTGTACATTTACATTTGACATTTTAGTTATTTAGCAGACTCTCTCAAATCAAATTTTTTTGGTCACATACACATGGTTAGCAGATGTTATTGCGAGTGTAGCGAAATGCTTGTGCTTCTAGGTCCAACAGTGCAGCAATATCTAACAAGTAATCTAACAATTCCCCAACAACTACCTAATACACACAAATCTAAAGGGATGGGATAAGAATATACACTGCTCAAAAAAATAAAGGGAACACTTAAACAACACAATGTAACTCCAAGTCAATCACACTTCTGTGAAATCAAACTGTCCACTTAGGAAGCAACACTGATTGACAATAAATTTCACATGCTGTTGTGCAAATGGAATAGACAAAAGGTGGAAATTATAGGCAATTAGCAAGACACCCCCAATAAAGGAGTGGTTCTGCAGGTGGTGACCACAGACCACTTCTCAGTTCCTATGCTTCCTGGCTGATGTTTTGGTCACTTTTGAATGCTGCCGGTGCTTTCACTCTAGTGGTAGCATGAGACGGAGGCTACAACCCACACAAGTGGCTCAGGTAGTGCAGCTCATCCAGGATGGCACATCAATGCGAGCTGTGGCAAGAAGGTTTGCTGTGTCTGTCAGCGTAGTGTCCAGAGCATGGAGGCGCTACCAGGAGACAGGCCAGTACATCAGGAGACGTGGAGGAGGCCGTAGGAGGGCAACAACCCAGCAGCAGGACCGCTACCTCCACCTTTGTGCAAGGAGGAGCACTGCCAGAGCCCTGCAAAATGACCCCCAGCAGGCCACAAATGTGCATGTGTCAGCATATGGTCTCACAAGAGGTCTGAGGATCTCATCTCGGTACCTAATGGCAGTCAGGCTACCTCTGGCGAGCACATGGAGGGCTATGCGGCACCACAAAGAAATGCCACCCCACACCATGACTGACCCACCGCCAAACCGGTCATGCTGGAGGATGTTGCAGGCAGCAGAACGTTCTCCACGGCGTCTCCAGACTCTGTCACGTCTGTCACATGTGCTCATGTGCTCAGTGTGAACCTGCTTTCATCTGTGAAGAGCACAGGGCGCCAGTGGCGAATTTGCCAATCTTGGTGTTCTCTGGCAAATGCCAAACGTCCTGCACGGTGTTGGGCTGTAAGCACAACCCCCACCTGTGGACGTCGGGCCCTCATACCACCCTCATGGAGTCTGTTTCTGACCGTTTGAGCAGACACATGCACATTTGTGGCCTGCTGGAGGTCATTTTGCAGGGCTCTGGCAGTGCTCCTCCTTGCACAAAGGCGGAGGTAGCGGTCCTGCTGCTGGGTTGTTGCCCTCCTACGGCCTCCTCCACGTCTCCTGATGTACTGGCCTGTCTCCTGGTAGCGCCTCCATGCTCTGGACACTACGCTGACAGACACAGAAAACCTTCTTGCCACAGCTCGCATTGATGTGCCATCCTGGATGAGCTGCACTACCTGAGCCACTTGTGTGGGTTGTAGACTCCGTCTCATGCTACCACTAGAGTGAAAGCACCGCCAGCATTCAAAACTGACCAAAACATCAGCCAAGAAGCATAGGAACTGAGAAGTGGTCTGTGGTCACCACCTGCAGAACCACTCCTTTATTGGGGGTGTCTTGCTAATTGCCTATAATTTCCACCTTTTGTCTATTCCATTTGCACAACAGCATGTGAAATTTATTGTCAATCAGTGTTGCTTCCTAAGTGGACAGTTTGATTTCACAGAAGTGTGATTGACTTGGAGTTACATTGTGTTGTTTAAGTGTTCCCTTTATTTTTTTGAGCAGTGTATATATATAAATATATGGATGAGCAATGACAGAGCGGCATAGGCAAGATGCAATAGATGGTATAAAATACAGTATATACATATGAGATGAGTGATGCAAGATATGTAAACATTATTAAAGTGACATTATTAAAGTGACTAGTGATCCATTTATTAAAGTGGCCAATGATTTCAAGTCTGTATGTAGGTAGCAGCCTTTCTGTTAGTGATGGCTGTTTAACAGTCTGATGGCCTTGAGATAGAAGCTGTTTTTCAGTCTCTCGGTCCCAGCTTTGATGCACCTATACTGACCTCACCTTCTGGATGGTAGCGGGGTTGATGATCTTTTTGGCCTTCCTGTGACATCGGGTGCTGTAGGTGTCCTGGAGGGCAGGCAGTTTGCACCCGGTGATGCGTTGTGCAGACCGCACCACCCTCTGGAGAGCCTTGCGGTTGTGGGCGGTGCAGTTGCCGTACCAGGTGGTGATACAGCCTGACAGGATGCTCTCAATTGTGCATCTGTAACAGTTTGTGAGGGTTTTAGGTGACAAGCCACATTTCTTCAGCCTCCTGAGGTTGAAGAGGCTCTGTTGTGCCTTTTTCACCACACTGTCTGTGTGGGTGGACCATTTTAGTTTGTCCGTGACGTGTATTCCGAGGAACTTATAACTTTCCACCTTCTCCACTGCTGTCCCGTCGATGTGGAAAGGGGGGTGCTCCCTCTGCTGTTTCCTGAAGTACACGATCATCTCCTTTGTTTTGTTGACGTTGAGTGAGAGGTTATTTTCCAACTACTGTTGTTTTTCGTCTGCAAACTTGATGATTGAATTGGAGGCGTGCATTGCCACACAGTCATGGGTGAACAGAGAGTACAGGAGGGGGCTGAGCACGCACCCTTGTGGGGCCCCAGTGTTGAGGATCAGCGAAGTGGAGGTGTTGTTTTCTACCCTCACCACCTGGGGGCGGCCCGTCAGGAATCCAGAGTGACTTCCAGTTAGTGCATTCATCTTAACATGATGTTTAATTTGGAAACTGTAGTAGTTTCAATTTAGACTATTCCTGCTGTCTTCCTTCCTCCCTTTTTGGGCCGATATAATAATAAGAAATCATGGGAAGCTGTACATTCTTGACAGCAATAAACCCACAGGGTACTCACACAGTTTGACTTTTGAGTCAACGGTCTGTTTGGATACACAGGTGAAGCCAACTTGTAATGATTTCCGAAGCAAGTGTCTTCTTTGAAAGAGAAGGCTGCAGAACTTGCTCGGTAGCCGTGGCTACAGTCTTGAATAAACTCAGGTTTGTATATGAGGAAGGAAGAGCTTAGACGCAATGCAATCTTTGCTTGTGATTTTCTGTGTGTTCTACTTGTGAGGCTTCAAGTCGTTCTTGTTGATACAGTTTAAAACCAACTGTCTTGCCAGTGATTAAAATATGTGCAAACACACACACACACGCGCACACACACAGTCACTCAGTTCCTCTGTTTCCTCTAGTCCATGTTTATGTGGGTGATTGAATAACCTTCTCAGTAATGAACTCAGAGGATATGACTGCTCACTCCACATTGATCAACTGGTGTCCCCAAGACAATATCATAATACACTAATACAACATAAAACATAATTGTTGACATAATGTGGAAATTAGCTCTTTGTCATCGCACCCAAATTGCATTGACAAAACAGTGCAACATCAATAACACTTTGTCATCTTCACTAGCACTTCGCTAGTCTAAAATGGGGTCTGACTTGAGTTTAAAAATGAATCCCCAAACAATCCCAATAAATCAGAAAATAGAGTATAACTGTGTAATAATCATTTGACAGTGTAGTTTGCTAGTAAATACCTGCTAATTTCTGTACTTAAAATAAAGTGCCACCGAGCAAAAATGACTTTATTAGTGCCGGCGAATCCAGAGTCATGTTTTGTCCTGTTGTTTGTGGTGGTTGGTTCAGCCGTATGTTAAGGAAAGTTTGTCCACTTGACCCAAGAACATACACTGAACAAAAATATAAATGCAACATGTGAAGTGTTGGTCCCATGTTTCATGAGCTGAAATAAAAGACCCCAGAAATGTTCAATACACACAAAAAGCTTATTTCTCAAAAATGTTGGCACAAAATTTGTTTACGTGTTACTGTTATTGAGCATTTCTCCTTTGCCAAGATAATTCATCCACTTGACAGGGTTGGCATATCAAGAAGCTGATTAAACAGCATTATCATTACACAGGTGCACCTTGTGCTGGGGACAATAAAAGGCCACTCTAAAATGTGCAGATTAATCACACAACAGGAATGTCCACCAGAACTGTTGTCAGATAATTGAATGTTCCTTCCTCTACCATAAGCGGCCTCTAAAGTAGTTTTAGAGAATTTGGCAGTACATCCAACCGGCCTCACAACCGCAGACAATGTGTATGGCATTGTTAGGGTCAGCGGTTTGCTGATGTCAACATTGTGAACAGAGTGCCCATGGTGGCAGGGGGGTTATGGTATGGGCAGGCATAAGCTACGGACAACGAACACAATTGCATTTTATCGATTGGCAATTTAAATGCACAAAAATACTATGTCGAGATCCTGAGGCCCAATGTGAGGCCCATTTTTTTTAAAGGTATCTGTGACCAACAGATGCATATCTGTATTCCCAGTCATATGCAATCCATAGATTAAGACCTAATAAATTTATTGCAATTGGCTAATTTCCTCATATGAACTGTAACTCGTTAAAATCTTTGAAATTGTTGCACGTTGCGTTTATATTTTTGTTCAGTATTGATTAACCAACAGGAGTGTTGACATTAACGATGTACAGTAGCCACACCCAAAACTGATGATTCAGCGATAGGTTTGCCTTAGGCATCATGTGATGAATTTATGCTTTTAATTGTATAACTGGAAAAAACAATGCACAAAAAGGGTGATATTTAACAGACAAAATTGGGTTATGACAACCTTTGAGCCCTGGGAGTTGATTCTTCTTAAACCCCCCCTAAAAAATACAATTTTTTTTTATAAAGAACTAGATATTACTTCACAGGAAATGACATATAATAGATAAACATCTGTGCCTCTCTGCTTTCCTGCACGAAGTGTGTCTGTTAGGACCGATATTTTAATCTGATTTGAATGGGGATCAAATGTGTGCTTCAATAATTGAATGGTTGTCGTAGCAACTATCTGAGATCGAAGCGGACTTCCACCTAATTTGTGTAGTCATAAACTCTGGCAGTGTATAACATGTTGTGTCTCGTCCTTACAAGCCCTGTGTGACACACTAGTGTAAAGTCTTCCTTTCCAGCCCTTTCTCTCTCTACTTCTCAATCAGCTACATGGTGAATACTCTGTTTTGGTCATGCATCCAGGATGCTCATTCAATCTCTTTGTTGTACTGCTGTAGTGAAAAAACTCCCATTCAGATGAAGTGGAGAGGATTGTGTATGTCTGTGGATAAGATAGATAGATAGATAGTCATTGTATTCTTGAGGAGTCCATCAAGTGGTTTAACCACCCTACAGATCCTCATTCTCTCTCAGGTTATCGAGGGTCAATCTCCAAAAATTTCCAGATTTTCCGATCAACCTTAAAACATTCCTAGATTTCCCCATATGACAAGCAGAATTCCAACTAAAATCCCCTTCAAAAGGAATTCTAAGATGTCCATTAGTAAGGGGGATGGCAGGAAGAGAGGATGGATGAGAAGACAACAAAGAAGGGAGGGATATGACAATGGTTTATTTTTGGATGCAGGCAGCATTGTGCCACATGCCGTCGTCGTGACCACGTGAGTTGTTACCATGTAGAAGCTGTCATATGCAGAGACCTCTTCAGTGGACGAGCTTTGTCTTCCACCTGGTGTTCTCTCTCTGTCTCTCTCTCTCTTTCACACGCACGCACGCACGCACGCACACACACACACACACACACACACACACACACTTGTGTTCTTATGGTGAAGCGATTGTTTTCTCATGAATTTACACATGCACTGATGCACACCTAGCTGATATGATTGAATTTAAGTCGGTTTATGGGAAGCTCAAATCCAGCCCTAGGCACTCATAGCCTGGCCTTTTGAATCCATCCCAGTGAGGTTAGCAGCTGTTGATACTGAGGGTGATGCCAATGATAACTGATTGCTTGTCCAAACCCAGGGAGGATGTAAATCATACTCTCGTAGAAAAAAATGTGCTATCTAGAACCTTTAAGGTTTTTCAGCTGTCCCCATAGAAGAATCCTTTTAAGAACCACTTTTGGTTGCCGGTAGAACCCTTTTGGGTTCCAGGTAGAACACTTTCTACAGAGGGTTCTACCTGGAACTAAAAGTGTTCTACCAGAAATCAAAAAGGGTTCTCTAGCCGAATAACTTTTGGAACCATTTTTATCTAGGAGTGTTATAATACAGTACTACAGATATTAATTTGAGCTATTTTGTTATAGCAGGAAAATAATCTTACAGCAACAAGAAATGTGAATCGTAATGTGGATTATAATTAATGTAAAGTTTTGTAGAAGTTGATAGTTTTACTTAGGGCAAATCAAGTCTGGAAATTACAAACTTTAGAAGCCTTTTTAAAACTCAATTACACTACATGTTTGCACTTCCTGTTATGCAGAAAAATTCTCAGCAACAAAAGTGATCCAATTAAAATCCTACATATGCATTGATCTGCGTTTGCTCACTTCGTTAGCCTATAGATTTAGATATTAAATTAAAAGATACAGTAAGCACTGAAATCACAGCCAAGCTGGCCTATCCATTTAGAAAGACAAAGTGGTTCATGAGGACATAACAGCATTATCTCTGACACCATACATGTTGTGGCATTGTTAGAGGACTAGTAGTAGCTGAGAGTGGAGAGGGTGGCTGTTTGACATGATATAGTACAATAAGTAAATTGACTGTAAGCTATGTATGGCAGTGTTTCTATAGTAGTGATTTGGAATCCCTGAGGCTGATACAGTGAATCCAATCCAAACCAGGGAGCTCAGGAAGTGTGATGTTTATTCCCTAAACCAATCTGTGGGTGGGATAAAATATTGCTTTTTAATTTGAGGCTCCTGTCGTAACTGTTGAGTCTCTCCTCAGATGAGCGGCTCAAGCTAATGTCAAGCTAACGTTAACTTCCGTTGTTGATATGAAGCTATGGCCTCGGCCACTCTGTTCTAATGCTTTGTCTTCGTGTGGGAAGACTAGGGCCGGGATTCAATCCAAGGCACGTTAGAGAGTAGCGCATTGCTCTTGACTTTTAAAGGTAATTTACGTTTGAGCTGACATTTAGCGTTTTACCGTTAATGCGATCTCCACGAACATCCGGGTCGCAAATCTTGGCCTAGTAGTACTAGTAATTGTTTGAATCATAGACATGCAGTGAACAAATGTAATGTACTGTATGTGTGTAAAGCTAAGTATATTAAATGTGTGTGCAATACAACGTGTTACTCATTGTATTAAATTACTTAAAGAGCCACTGCCTTTAAAAAGCAAACAATCCCTTTGAAAATGGCCTATGTGGCATTGATTTGTGTCAGAAACATTTATTCTAGTCAAAATTGGCTACAAAATGTAAATAGGATCATTTTTGTCATAGTCAGTCTCACCCAAAACGGAGTTTTGAACATCCGTGCGTCACAACCTGTAAATGAAGGTTGGGTTTTGATTTGACGATGTCCATTTACCCACTAACATGGGGTAAACAGCTGCGGTGATTGCTCTTAATACTGTAATGACCTGACTAGATCATAAATGAACAATTGTCCAGACAGAGGCTTGAGTTTGCGAATTGACGGTTTATTAAACCAACTTTACACAGGCTACTGTTTGGGCCGTAGCACACGCCAAATAGATGACAGATAACCCACAAGCCAATCGTGACCTTCTCTTGTGAAGCCCAGACGTAAGAGAGAGAGAACAAAGGCTGAACCTGGTCTTAACTTCCAATGCTCCACCCCCCTGCCCAACCCCCCTCCACGCCACTCCGCCAACCACCAGGATGCCCGGCATCAGAACATTCCAGGCATTCCCGTGATTGGCAGATAGCAGGTTGATTGACATGTCGGACCCCGCGAACACCGGGTACTGGTCAGTACAACACAACCACCTCCTAGCCTAACACATAACACACAGCTGTCTGTGCGGGTCGCTACACAGCCCCCCCACCAAAAAGTCCCTCGTCCCCGAGGGAACAAACAAAGTCTCTGAAGCGACCCGGAGGTCTCCTTTGCCTGCGTGGCCGTGATGGTCGCAGAGTGCCCCTCTGGGAACCAGGGGATGAAGGCAGGGATATGGGGGACAAGGAAGCGGGAACGGGTAATACAGTCCGTGGCTCTGGGGAACCACGCGGTGACACAGGGGGGGAGACAGGGGGAGTGGGCTGTCTGGAGCCTTGTCTGCGGCACCTGAGGGTGGGTGCCTGGAGAATGTCATTGCCAGAGAGGGGAATTGTGGGGGTTCCTGGGGTTTGGGGAGAAGAGGCCCCTCTGTATGGGGCTAACCTGTCCCGGTGCAGTGCCACCTTTCTCCCCCTGGGAGGAAGCTGCACCCGGTACACAACCTCCCCTACCCTCTCCAGGACACTGCAGGGTCCCACCCAGTGACTGTCCAACTTGGGGCATCTGCCTTTTTTCCTTAGGGGGCTGTAGACCCAGACCAGCTCCCCAGCCACAAAGTGCCTTCCCCGGGTGTGCACGTCATAGTTCCTTTTCTGCCTCACACCTGCATTCACCAGCTGCTCTCTGGCGAAGGTGTGGGCTGTCTCCAGGCGGTCCTGGAGTCTCCGGGCATACTCCGGCCCCGGAGGAACATGAGGCTATCCAGGGGCCGACCAAACGCCATCTCCGCAGGGGTGCGGATCTCTCTCCCCAGCATGAGGAGGGCAGGCGTGCAGGAGGTGGAGTCTTGGACAGCGGAGCGGCATGCCATGAGGACCATAGGCAGGTGCTTGTCCCAGTCACGCTGGTGTTTGGAAGAGACGATGGCCAGCTGCTGTCCAAGCGTTTTGTTGAAGCGCTCCACAAGGCCATCACTTTGAGGATGGAGAGGAGTAGTGCGGGTCTTGTGCATACCCAGCCTCTCACACATGGTGGCGAACACACGGGACTCAAAGTTTCTGCCTTGGTCGCTGTGGATGGACTCTGCAGCTCCAAACCTGCTGAACATCCCCGCTGTCAGGGCGTCGACGATGGTCTCTGCCTCCTGGTCAGGCAGAGCATAGGCCTCGGGCCATTTTGTGAAATAGTCCATGGCCGTGAGCACCCAGCGGTTTCCACTGTCTGTGGTGGGGAACGGCCCAACTACATCCACTCCCACCCTCTCCGTGGGAGCCCCCACTGGGAACTGTTGGAGCTGAGCATGAGAGCGGCCTGGGGGGCCCTTTCTCGCTGTGCAGTTGTCACAGCGGCGACAAAAGTCCTCCACATCCCTCTTGTGCTGCCCCCAGTAGAAGCCCTGACGGAGACGGCGCAGTGTTTTTGTGACCCCAAAGTGTCCAGTCCCCACCCCCCCATGAGTACTCTGGAGCACAGCCTCCCGCAATGCTTTTGGGACCACCACCTGCCACCTCTCCTCTCCCGTAGCTGACTCCTTCCATGCCCGCTGTAGCACGCCATCAGCCAGCCGCAGTCTCTCAAACTTCGACCACAACCCTTTGGTCGCGAGTGAGAGCGCTGTCACCTCTTCCCATGGTGGCCTCACCTGCGCCTCTACCCACTGTAGCACTGGCTGTAGGTCTGTGTCCCGTCCCTGCTGCTGCCGCCATTCAGCCACGTCGACAGTCTGCAGCTCACAGCAGACAGGCCCGCTCGCCCGACACACTGTGGCACAGACACCCTCCTCTGCCCGCAGCTCTCTCTCCCGTCCCTCTCTCCGTTCACAGTGGCGGCAGCCGTCTGCAGTACAGGGCCGACGGGACATGGCGTCGGCGTTGGAGTGGCGTGCCCCTGCCCTGTGCACCACCGTGAAGTCATACGGCTGAAGCTCCTCCAACCAGCGTGCCACCTGCCCCTCTGGCTCTCTGAAAGACATGAGCCACTGGAGAGCAGAGTGGTCAGTCCTTACAGTAAAGGGCAGACCACCCAGGTAGTACTTGAAGTGTTTGACGGAAGCCACAACAGCCAAGAGCTCCCGCCGGGTGACACAGTAGCGGCGCTCATGTTTGTCAAATGTTTTGCTGAAGTACGCCACCACTCTCTCCCCCTCTGGCCCCACCTGGGCCAGCACCCCACCCATGCCCACATTGCTCGCGTCTGTGTCCAGGATAAAGGGCAAGGTGAGGTCAGGGGGGGCGAGCACGGGGGCCTCGATCAGTGCACGTTTGAGGGTGTTGAACGCCTCCTCACACTCCACTGTCCAAGTGAAAGCCTTGTCCTTCGGCAGCAGGCGGTTCAGTGGAGCAGCAACGCTTGAGAAGCCCCGTACAAACCTCCTGTAGTACGAGGCCAGGCCCAGGAAGCTCTTCAGCTGACGCTGGTCGGTGGGGGTGGGCCAGTCTCTGACAGCCCCTACCTTGTCCTCCATGGTGCTGATCCCCTCCTTCCCCACTCGGTGGCCCAAGAAGGACACCTCTCTCCTCATGAAGTGGCACTTCTCGGTGTGGAGCTTCAGACCTGCGGCAGCCACCCTCTCCAGCACACGCCGTAGCGCCCCCAGGGCTGACTGGAAGGAGCTGCCATGGGCCAGGATGTCATCGAGGTATACCAGACACTGCTGTCGGGGGATGCCATCCAGCACCCTGTCCATCAAACGCTCAAAAGTAGCTGGAGCGTTGCACAGGCCAAAGCACAGGACCTTGAACTGCCAGTGTCCTCTGTTAGTGGAGAACGCAGTTTTGGCTCTGGCCTCTGGGGAGAGGGGCACCTGCCAGTAGCCACTGCGGAGGTCTAGTGAGGAGAACCAGGAGGACCCCCTAACCAGGTCCAGCGACTCATCGATACGTGGTATGGGGTATGAGTCCTTCCTGGTTACCTCATTCAGCCGCCTGTAGTCCGCACAGAACCTCAGCTTGCCCCCCTTCTTCGGAACCATGACGACTGGCGCCGCCCAGGGGCTGTCTGAGGGCTCAATGAAGTCTGCCCGCTGCATCTCCAACACAGCCTTGTCTGCCGCCTCCTGGCGTGCCAGCGGGATACGGCGGGGACGCATCTTGATGGGTCGAGCATCACCTGTGTCGATCTCATGCTGCACCAGATGAGTCTGACCCACCTCTTCCTCACTCAACGCAAAGCTGTCTCTGAATTCAAACAGCAACTGCCACAACCGTTCCTGCTGCTCGGGGTCAAGACCAACACAGTTCCTCCCCCATATCTCCCTCACTGCAGACAGTGTCCTCTCCTCTCCCATCTGGGGTAGCTGGGCTGGGGGGGTGCGGCCCGGGCTCACAGAGGGCTGTGTCATGGAGGTAGCTGGGGGAATGTAACACACCGCCGTAGGTGACAGGGGGACTGGGGAAAAGTCACACACAGCTGTGGGGGAGGGGGCGCAGCCATGAGTCTCTGCTGCTTTAACTGTTGGAGTAAAGGGTTTGTTGGGTTGAGTGAATGTGACATTAGGGGGGGCCATGGTGACTTCCGTCCCTCCCTGGAAGCTCAGTGTGCCCCTATTTAGGTCTAACTGGCAGCCTGTGCTCCTAAGAAAGTCCAACCCCAGGATACAAGGGTCCTGCACAGCCGCCACCCACACAGGATGACGCACAGTCCTGCCCCCTACTGTCAGAGTCATTATTCCCTTCCCTTTCATGGGTGCCAGCTCACCTGTGACTGTGCGGAGCTGCACAGTTGTAGGCTCACACTGAGTCCAACCTGGCACAATATCTGGCCTCACCAGGGTTACTGTGGACCCAGTGTCCACCAGGGCGGAGCAGGGCACCCCCTCCACAGTGACAGGGACATGACAAAAGTCCCCAACACAGGTCCGGCCCACCACAACAACAGGCTCCATCCGCTTGCCCTCGTCTGCTTCTGGGGGAAGTGGAGCCTTGCTTCCCCGTCTGTGCCGGTGGGCTCCTCCTGAAGATGATGGTGGTTGGGATAGAAAGCCAGGGGTCCGCACTACCCGGTCTATGCGGACCCCGAGCCGTTTCCCTGAGCTCTGGGGGACATGGGGCAATCTCGGCGCAGATGGCCTGGCTGGCCACAACCCCAGCAGACCCTGGGACCAGGGCGTGTGTTTCGTGCCGCCTGTAGCGACACAGCACGAATGAGTTTTGTCATTTCGGCCACCCAAGCAGGCTTTTCCGGCTCCGGGCTGCTCTGCCCCCCAGCTCGCACAGAGGGTGTGTCTCCCTGCACCCCCACCAAAGCCCCAGCTGAAGCCCCAGCCCACACCAGCTCCCTCTCCAAAGCCATCTCCAAGGCTGTCTGCAATGACTCAGGATGAGCCAGCTGGGTCTGTATGCGCAGCTCCGTAGGAGAGAGCGCCTGTATGAACTGGTCCCGTGCTAGCTCGCTCTGCACGGAGGGGGGCATGTGAGCATATGCCCGCCGAGAGAGGCTCTCAATGTCATTAGCTAGCACCCGTAGAGGCTCTCCAGGCTGCCTGCGTCTATTACTCAGTTCGGAGCGCAGTAGCCCGGGCTGTACACACTGTCCATAGCGCCTCCTCAGTGCTCCCACTAAAGCACCATAATCATGCCTGTCCTCGGGGCTAATCAATATCAAACAGGCCAGAGCTTCATCCGTGAGGCATAAAGCCAACTGCAGTGCCCTTTCTTCATCCGACCACCCCCTAAAATGAGCTAACAGTTCAAACTGAGCATGAAAAGCTTCCCAATCCGCCTTACCGGAATACTTCGGGGTCTTAACAGATACGGACGCAGCCGGGAACTGGGCGCCGCCATGTTTGTTTACATCCTGAGCCCCAGATTCCTCGTCACGCCGCGTCGACGTCACCACTTCGGTCCGCCCACCAGAATCCGCGCGAAATACAGTCGACGAAGCACTCATGCCCGCTTCAGCCGCCATCGCTCTAACGTCCTCCCTCAAGCGGCCTCTGCGCTCCGACGCCCTGGCGATCTCCTCAGACAGAACCCCCGACGTCCATTCACACGCACCTCCTTGGCCATAATAGTCCCCTACCTCCACCTTCACTTTCGGATTCCCTCGAAGCATTTTCAATCCCCGTTCTCACCTACGGTAGCTAGCCACATAAGTCAGCTAGCTAGCTGGCTAACTTGTATCAACGTTTTTACTTCTGACACCAATGTAATGACCTGACTAGATCATAAATGAACAATTGTCCAGACAGAGGCTTGAGTTTGCGAATTGACGGTTTATTAAACCAACTTTACACAGGCTACTGTTTGGGCCGTAGCACACGCCAAATAGATGACAGATAACCCACAAGCCAATCGTGACCTTCTCTTGTGAAGCCCAGACGTAAGAGAGAGAGAACGAAGGCTGAACCTGGTCTTAACTTCCAATGCTCCACCCCCCTGCCCAACCCCCCTCCACGCCACTCCGCCAACCACCAGGATGCCCGGCATCAGAACATTCCAGGCATTCCCGTGATTGGCAGATAGCAGGTTGATTGACATGTCGGACCCCGCGAACACCGGGTACTGGTCAGTACAACACAACCACCTCCTAGCCTAACACATAACACACAGCTGTCTGTGCGGGTCGCTACAATACAATAGCATATACAGTGAGGCAGTTTACATGAAACAGCATTTTCTTTCTTTTTTTGGACAAAAATCATTAACCAAACGTGGAATCGGTCAGGAAACACACCACCAAGACTGAAATCATGTGCCAATCGACGTGTCCAGTGGCTCTTTAATATGTTTGAAATTAGATACCAAAGACAGATTGACGCTTACTATTATTAACTATAGTAGTAATTTATGAAAATGCAGAGAACACGTTTGTGTGTAGGCTACTTACTGTACGTCCACAGAGCTCATAATGGTATCACCCCCCCAAATAAAGAAGAATCCAATATTCTGCTGTCCCCTGCTGCTGATATGGTGGGAATGCAGGTATTATCACAACTTGGATTTTCCTGTTGAAACCAAACATCTGAAAACATTGGGTAGAAAAAACATATTATATGGCAGAAATTCCTATCAGAGGGCTAGCTAGGGGTTATTTATGTCTCTGTCGTTAGCTAGGTTGCTAGGGGTTGTTTCTGTCTCTGTCAGGAGTAGCTAGGTTGCTAGGGGTTGTTTTTGACTCTGTTGGGGGTAGCTAGGTTGCTAGGGGTTGTTTCTGTCTCTGTGCTCCTCATGGAAAAGCTGTATTTTTACTGTGGAATTTTGTTGCTGAAACTTTTCTTACATTTGTTGTGGCTGTACTGTTAGATTATAAAAGAATGTCTCGGATTATAAAATAATGTTTCGTTGCCATGGTTTTGTCAGTGACATTTCATCCCTGTTTACAGCCCTCGAAAGGCTCCACTTACTCAAAGTTATTAATTCCTTAAACATTGTCCTGACATGAAATTAACTTATGAGAAACATAGGTAATAATGAAATGACAATTTTCTTAAAATTACCCGAAATTGGCGCACGATTGTTTAGGTTAGGTTTGGCATGACATATGGAAGAAAAAAAGAAGAAAAGGACTCAAATAAGTAGCAATTCCTCTTTATGGACGCTAAGTGGCGCACTAGACTACATTCCCAGCTCGCACATTGTCTTTGCTCAGGCGGTCTAAAACGTTCCTGAGGCAGAGCATACGCTTGTATCCTGCTTTTAATGGGCTACTTACAAACAGTGACATATCCAAATATTGAAATACATACATCACTCTGATATTGTGCGTATGTGAGGGTTTGCCACCTTGGCAGAGCAGTGTAGTCTCATATTGCAGTATGTATTGTGCTACATGTGGTTTAAAGAATGTAAATATATTTAAGTCGCAACCTTAGACTAAATACTGAAGTAAATACTTGAATGAGCAAACGTTTCCAACACCCCCATTACTGAAACAAGGCTGCTTTGTTTGGTAGAGGACAAAGTTAGGGTAATGTGTGTTAGCTGGTACAATGTACTCGGTCAGTAGGGTAATAGGGTCCTCACTTGCAGGTGCAATTATAGTTCTGCATTAGCTACAGATTGAAGGAGAACTTTCCTCCAATGCAGGACATTTTAAACTTGTAGTGTATTTGAGGTTTAAAAAGGCTTCTGAAGTCTGTAATTTACACTTTGACATTTCCGACCAGCCCACGTAAAGGTTAAATTAAAAATGTTAAAATCCTTTATGAAAAATGTATCATCCCCTACAAAAATGTCCATTAATTATAATCCACATAATAATTCAAATGTCCTGTTGCTGCAGGATTATTTTCTTGCTGTAGAAAACTGGCTCAAATTAAAATACTACATCTGTAATGACTCAGTCAGGATGGGAAGAGATGCATCGTGGAATTCCTTAACCCCACGTCATGTCTTAATATGGAGATAGGGACGAGGGGCCTTTCTACAAGGTCCAGGTGTCCTGACAATGACCCCCCCCCCCGCCCCCTTTCTGCCAGCTTGGCTTTGCCAGGTGGGCTAACTACAACCTTTAGTGAGTAGACTTATCCACAGCCCATTGATATTGTTTTCTCTTCCGTTGTATATCTCCTCTGTGTGTGTGTGTGTGTGTGTGTGTGTGTGTGTGTGTGTGTGTGTGTGTGTGTGTGTGTGTGTGTGTGTGTGTGTGTGTGTGTGTGTGTGTGTGTGTGGTGTGTGCGTGCGTGCGTGCGTGCGTGTATCTGTATGCAAACAACAGTTGGGTCGCTGAGGTAAAGGTACCCTGTCTGTGTCTAGCGGGTGGCCTGGCCCCATTGAAGTATCCTCTAACAGCTCCACAGAGTGTGTGGAGTGTTTATAGTGTCATACGTGTGTGTGTTTTTTTTGCAGAGGATTCCCCAAGCTCCTAGAGATATGTGTCTCGCTTATTGATCCCACTATGCTGTCAACAGCTTTGATAACAGCTCTGTGGGTTGCCGGTGGACCAAATGGTGTTTCGTTTACTCTAATAACAGACGTGTACATTGAACAGTAGGCCAATAGCTTTGTGGTTTGCTTGAGAAAACACTGGCAGGTGTTCTTGTCTATTTTAGAACTATATCATATTGCCAATGATAACGTTCACGTGAAATGTGTTAGGCTTCTGTAATTTTCCATAAAACTCCTGTCAGGGCGACACAGGAAGACACACCTTTCATAAAAACGCCAACTCTCTCTTACCTGCACCAATATTAATATTGACCCTGACCTATACTCTACAGAATTTCATAACTATACTGCTATCCCCCGGCCTAAGGAGAGGAGGCTCCACCAGCCCACGTCAACTTCCTGCCGGACGGGTAAAGGGGAAAAGTCTAAACGGAATACTTGGGATGTCCCAACTCTGACATCACATCAAATTTTAAATGGTTAAGGTTAGGGTAAGGTTATGGTTGAGGTTAGAGTAAGGTTAAGGTTGAGGTTATGGTTGAGGTTAGAGTAAGGGTACGGGTTAAGGTTAGGGTTGAGGTTAGAGTAAGGGTACGGGTTAAGGTTAGGGTTGAGGTTAGAGTAAGGGTTCGGGTTAAGGTTAGGGTTGAGGTTGAAGTTAGAGTAAGGGTACGGGTTAAGGTTAGGGTTGAGGTTGAAGTTAGAGTAAGGGTACGGGTTAAGGTTAGGGTTGAGGTTGAAGTTAGAGTAAGGGTTCGGGTTAAGGTTAGGGTTGAGGTTGAAGTTAGAGTAAGGGTACGGGTTAAGGTTAGGGTTGAGGTTGAAGTTAGAGTAAGGGTTCGGGTTAAGGTTAGGGTTGAGGTTGAAGTTAGAGTAAGGGTACGGGTTAAGGTTAGGGTTGAGGTTAGAGTAAGGGTTCGGGTTAAGGTTAGGGTTGAGGTTGAAGTTAGAGTAAGGGTACGGGTTAAGGTTAGGGTTGAGGTTGAAGTTAGAGTAAGGGTACGGGTTAGGGTTGAGGTTGAAGTTAGAGTAAGGGTACGGGTTAAGGTTAGGGTTGAGGTTAGAGTAAGGGTTCGGGTTAAGGTTAGGGTTGAGGTTGAAGTTAGAGTAAGGGTACGGGTTAAGGTTAGGGTTGAGGTTGAAGTTAGAGTAAGGGTACGGGTTAGGGTTGAGGTTGAAGTTAGAGTAAGGGTACGGGTTAAGGTTAGGGTTGAGGTTAGAGTAAGATTAAGGTTAGGGTTAAGGTTATGGTTGAGGTGAGAGTAAGGGTACAGGTTAAGGTTAGGGTTTAGAATAGGGACGTCCCAAGGATTCAAGATAGCACTAATCCAGGTAATGTTATACAATAGATATGACTTCATCTGGGTGGAGCCAATCAGGAAGAAGTGGTATCAATAATAACAATGACAATGCATGTTTTATAGCTCACATTCAAAAACAAAGGAAGCTCAAGGTGCTCCCGAGTGGAGCACCGGTCTAAGGCATTGCATCTCAGTGCAAGAGGCGTCACTACAGTCCCTGGTTCGAATCCAGGCTGTATCACATCCGGCCGTGATTGGGAGTCCCATAGGGCGGCGCACAATTGGTCCAGCGTCGTCCTGGTTTGGCCGGGGTAGGCCGTCATTGTAAATAAGAATTTGTTCTAAACTGACTTGCCTAGTTAAATAAAGGTAAAATAAACAATTAAATGGGCATGAAACACAGTCAAGTCGATAAAAGCATGAGCGATGAAAGTGATCGACGGGTCTGTAGTGGAGCGGGTCGAGAGCTTCAAGTTCCTTGATGTCCACATCATGGTCCAAACACACTAACACAGTCGTGAAGAGGGCACAACAATGCCTCTTCCCCCGCATGAGGCTGAAAAGATTTGGGGTCCTCAGATCCTCCAAAAGTGAGTAGGCCTCTTGACTGGCTGCATCACTGCTTGGAATGGCAACTGCTTGGCATCCAACCGCAATGCGCTACAGAGGGTAATGCATACAGCCCAGTACATCACCGAGCTCCCTGCCATCCAGGACCTCTATACCAGGCGGTGTCAGCGGAAGGCCCTAAAAATGTTCAAAGACTCCAGCCACCTAAGTCATAGCCTGTTCTCTCTGCTACCACACGGCAAGCGGTACCGATGCCCCAAGTCTGGAACCAATAGGACCCTGAACAGCTTTTATCCCCAAGCCTTAAGAAGGCTAAATAGTTAGTTAAATAGTTAACCAAATAGCCACCTGGACTATCTGCATTTACCTTTTTTTCACTAACTTTTTGGACTCATCACATGCTGCTGCTACTATTTACTGTCACTTTATTCCTAGTTATATGTGCATACAGTATCTACTTCAACTACCTTGTACCCCTGTACTGGTACCCCTTGTATATAGCCAAGTTATCATTACTCATTGTGTATCTATTATTATTTGTATTATTACTTGTTTTATGTTATATTTTCTTATTCTCTGCATTGTTGGTAAGAGGTCGTAAATAAGCATTTCACTGTTAGTCCACAGCTGTTGTTTACGAAGCATGTGACTAATAACATTTTATTTGATACAATAACGAGAGTAAATAGAAGTGTTTCTCCATGTTTCCAAATGGCATCTTCTGTAATCTGTTAACTGTTGTCTTTTTGTGGAGCTCAGGCTTCAGAATGCTCAGAACTGATGTCGGTTTGATGGATTATTCCATTTCTTTAGAGTCCTCAGGGAAGTTGGCTGGCAACCCAAACAAAGGGAGAGATTGTGGGTCATTTGTGGGTCCTTGTTCAGTCTTGGGATAGTTTCTAGTGTCTGTGTGGTGAGAAATTAACTGGACAACTATGGAGGAGGGTTGTGTGTGTGAGAGCAGTGACACCACCCTTTATGCTCTCTCGCTCCTTGGGCCCCAAACTTTTTGTCTCTTGTTCCACTGTGTTGAAGAGGCACACAGGTGTCAGAGAGATGCACAGACACACTCTTTGTCCAATTCATCCTACACCAAACTCAGGTGCTGCATTCACATTCAAAGTGAATCACAACTTTGATTTGCATCTCATTTCACAGTCCACAAATCCAGAACAAATTCCAAGAAAACGTACAGTATTACATAGAGCCATGACTGCATGGAACTCCCACCCATCAAAGATTGCTCAAGTGAACAGCAAACTTGGTTTCAAAAAAGAGATACACGTCTCCCTTATTAGACGTAGATACTGTGTGTATGTACTGATATGTAGGATATGTGTGACGTTTCGCATTTATGTAGTTCTGTCCTTGAGCTGTTCTATCAATTTTCTGTATGAAGTCATGTTTCATGCTTTGTGTGGACCCCAGGAAGAGTAGCTGCTGCTTTTGCAACAGCTAATGGGGATCCTAATAAAATACCCAAAATGTACAGCTCAATGGAATCCATTCTGCTGCTTTAACCTTTTTTGTAAAGAGAAAGTGCAATAGTAAACTAGCTCTTTGTGTTGGCCACTTGTGTGAGTAGACACTCACTCAATCTCATTTTCTGTAAAGGTCGCAACCTTTAACTTAACAAAAAAACTAAACTGGCAACACATCGTTATGGTAGTGTGAATGGGCCAGCCTAGACCCAGACCCAGACATGTATCTGTGCAGAGAAAATAAGACACGAGAGAAAATCTGAAGGGAGGGGATGTAAAGAGGGGTATAGGATAATTGACAGATATCAGGGTGGCCTCTCCAGGAAGTGACCTCAGTTTGACCCTGCGGTATCCGTCCCCAGTCCCTTGGATCCCTGACGTCTCAGACAGATGGAGTTACTGCAGGAGGAGGAAGAGGAGCCGGATACAGAACCACACAACCATTCATCTGGGCCCCTGGGCTCTACCTACCCTACCCCACTGTGTGTCTAGCTTACTGGCTGCTTACCTGTGTGTGTCTCTCTGTGTCTGGTTTAGAGAATAAACTATATGGATTTTTTAGGGCCGATGCCGATTTTTGGGGGTCAAGGAGGCTAATGGCCAATATTTTAGGCCGATATTCAATATCATTAAATTAGGAAATGTTGATGAAAAAATTTCCCAGAGACAGCCGTGTATGCTTTAATGCATGAATTTTTAAATCAAACAATACATTTGACCAACCTAACTACATAACAACATAATGGTAATAATTTTATTTGAATGGTAACTCTCTTGATAAACTGTGACTATTAAGATGGCATAGGCCTACTCACATTACAGGTGAATGCATATTCAATAGGAGTGTGTGCGCACAATAAGTTATTGAGCTTGTTTGGGCTGATCAGTGGAGTCAATGGTGCTACAGATGACAAACAATCTGTTTTCCTTCCATGTGGGACTGATATTAGCCTACTGATCAACAACATTTGCATAAAAGAATCACTGCAGAATGTCACACCTGAATGGAAAGACATCATATAGGCACTGCTGTTAGTTTGAGAATATAAAATAACATACAGTACCAGTCAAAAGTTTGGACACACCAACTCATTTAAGGGTTTTTCTTAATTTTAGACAATTTTCTACATTGTAGAATAACACGGAACCCAAACCGGCTTCGCGCATGCGCCATCGTGCATAAATGTATTTTGTCCCCCCCACACCAAACGCGATCACGACACGCAGGTTAAAATATCAAAACAAACTCTGAACCAATTACATTAATTTGGGGACAGGTCGAAATGCATTAAACATTTATGGCAATTTAGCTAGCTATCTTGCACTTGCTAGCTAAATTGTCCTATTTAGCTAGCTTGCTGTTGCTAACCTAATTAGTCCTGGAATATAAACACTAAGTTGTTATTTTACCTGAAATGCACGAGGTCCTCTACTCCGACAAATAATCCACACATAAAACGGTCAACCGAATCATTTCTAGTCATCTCTCCGCCTTCTAGGCTTTTTCTTCTCTTGACTTCATATTGCGATTGGCAACTTTCATAAATTAGGTGCATTACCGCCACTGACCTCGTTCATCTTTCAGTCGCCCACGTGGGTATAACCAATGAGGAGATGGCACGTGGGTACCTGCTTCTATAAACCAATGAGGAGATGGGAGAGGCAGGACTTGCAGCGCGATATGTGTCACAAATAGAACTGACTTCTATTTTAGCCCTTGACAACGCAGACGCTCGTTGGCTCGTGCGAGCAGTGTGGGTGCCATAATTTAATAATATAGATTTCGAAATAAATTTTGCGACGCGAGCGCTGTGTCAGCCTGTTATGGACGTGCCGCCTATGAGCCTATGTAAATCTACTATCCCACATTTTAGAAAAGTTTACCTATTCTATTGGTCAGCTTGTCGAGAAAGAAACGTTCCAAACAGACCCCTGGGACAATAGATCCCAAATTCATACAACAGTTGGCCAAGGCTACATTGAAAAAAAAAGAATGTTAAAAAGCAATGAATCTGATGCATCGGATTAGAACTTCGTTTAGCGTAAAATGTTGATACACTATAATTTCTTATCATTATTAGTGCAGTAGGCTACGCGCGAGTGTGCATTTGCCTACCAGACAATGAAAGACATTTTAAAGCCAATAGAACCTGAGAGAAATAGGCTACTGGTTTCAATGGCATATGGAAGTCTTTATAAAACAAAAAGCTACTGGTTTCAATGACATATGGAAGTCTTTATAAAATAATTGCCTCCACGGATATGTAGTAAAACATGTTGTAAAACGTTCAGGTTTCAAACAATTAAGTAGCTATATGTTTTCAAAATGCATACTGCCTCCAGCTCATTTCAAAGTGGTGTGTGACGTGCTGAGGAAGTCTGCCTTCTGTTGATTATGCATTTGAATGGTGAATGGTAAGTGCGCTTCAATTAGCAGTTGAGAAATACAAATAGTAGCTCTTTTTAATCTTCGCCCCCCTAAAAAATGTAACACACAATTGCATTTAGTATCGTTGCGCATTGATGGGTCATATAAAAGTGCTGTCTGATAGATTTTCCGCTCAAAGGCTCTGTATCTGTATGCTGTACATGTGTGATAAATAAGATACATAACGAATATGCACACAAGCCAATTTAATTCCACAAAGTTATGCAAATTAACCCATAGATGAATAGCACGACCAGTCAAATGTATTTCCATCAACTGGTATTTACATCAATGAATAGGCTAAAAAGCATTATTTTGCGATGGGATTTGATTTCTTCTCCTGGACAATTGGCCAGTGCCAATTTTGTTCATCAGCTTTTAAAACATTTTAATGGCCAAAAGCCGGCTATTGCCAGCTAATGGAGACACTGGTCTGCCCCTACGTGTCTGGTTGGCTATCTGTCTGTCTGTCTGTCTGTCTGTCTGGTTGGTTGTGTTTGGCTGTGTCTGGCTGGCTGGCTGTGGCTGGCTGTGTCTGGCTGTGGCTGGCTGTGGCTGGCTGGTTGGCTGGCTGGTTGGCTGTGTCTGGCTGGCTGGCTGTGTCTGGCTGGCTGGCTGTGTCTGGCTGGCTGTGTCTGGCTGGCTGGCTGTGGCTGGCTGTGTCTGGCTGTGGCTGGCTGTGTCTGGCTGTGGCTGGCTGTGTTTGGCTGTGTCTGGCTGGCTGGTTGGCTGGCTGGTTGGCTGTGTCTGGCTGGCTGGCTGTGTCTGGCTGGCTGGCTGTGGCTGGCTGTGTTTGGCTGTGTCTGGCTGGCTGTGTCTGGCTGGCTGGCTGTGTTTGGCTGTGTCTGGCTGGCTGTGTCTGGCTGGCTGTACACTGATGGATCTACAGCTGAACCAGGGGTCAGAGAGGGTTCAAGGATTTACCGCTGATGCAAGAGAGGGAAAGCATGGTGTTTTCTCCCCCTGTCACTCTTTCTTTGTCTAGCTCATGCTTTTCGTCTCTCTTTCTCTTTCTTTACCAATGTCTCGTGTCTGAAAAGCAAAACCACACGTGTTGTTGTAGGTAATTCCTTCCCCTGTGGCTCTTATCCTCCACCGCAATGTCTGAAAAATAAAATCATGAATGACTGGGCTTTCTATAATTCTGTAAGATCTGTGGGATTTTGAGCAGGTGATACATTATTTGGAGCTTTGTGTGAAGTCCCTAACACCTTGATCATACCTATAGGGTCATTGCGCAAAATAGTATGCAGCATCATCTGGATATGTGTGCAAAAAAAAATCTATTTCTGTCAAGCCGTCTACGCATACAATTTGATGCATATGTAACAGTTTAACTTTCGTCCGTCCCCTCGCCCCGACACGGGCTTGAACCAGGGACCCTCTGCACACATCAACAACTGACACCCACGAAGCATCGTTACCCATCACTCGCTCCACAAAAGCCGCGGCCCTTGCAGAGCAAGGGGAACAACTACTTCAGGTCTCAGAGCGAGTGACGTCACCGATTGAAACGCTATTAGCGCGCACCACCGCTAACTAGCTAGCCATTTCACATCGGTTACACATACGTTTGATAAATCCAACATATGCACCACACAGAATGCACTGCAACTGCTTCTGCAACGCAATGCTGCAAGGCAAACGTAGCGTTACATTGGAAAATAATGTACTTCTGGTGTACCAAAATGCGATGACGCTGTCTGTGTGATCGAGGCGTAACGGCTTGAAGTCTCGGTTCATTGGTTGGCAGTCCTATAGGCCTACTCCTGGGCTGGGTTTCCCAAAACCATTGTAGCACTAAGACCATCTTAATTCCATTGAAACTAAATGAAAGATGATCTTAGTGCTACGATGCGTTTGATGAAACCCAGCCCTGTTCTGCTACATTCTTCTCCTTTCTGTTTTCCCTTCGTCAGATGTTATTGGGTTGGACTCTCATGACCTGACCCTGCCCATTCCCGCTCTCAGATTCAAACAGTCCTTGTCCTTGAACCAGTCATAAAATCTTACAATATGGAACATGCCCTTTAGCATAGCAGCTGTGTGGTACCATATAGTTTGAATTAATACACAATGACGACAGGATATTGCATCAAATGCAATACGGCTGCTCTCTGTTTTTGTACTTTTGCCTTTTCTGCGTTGTATGTTGCCTCTGTCAGTGTTTCCCTTAGATGTTTGCTTAGACGAGGTGCAAAGACCCCTGAAGCAACATTAATGGTTGCCGGGTCCAACACTTTCCGTTAAGATCATAGGAAGCCGGTTTTGTTCTTGGGAAGGTGGGGTTAAACGTAATGGGAGGGGAAACACTTCTCAGAGTGACACTTTTCTTCCTGTTACAGTAATAACTGGGGATTTACATTGATGGGTTACATACACATGTCATATACAGTAAATCTTGAGTTCTGCTAAAACAAAGTTACTTTTTTTCCAATACAATTCTAAATAAAAATAAATAAAAACGACTGAGTCCTGACTAACTTTCCTGCTACTCATTCCCAGCATGGCTGTGTTTTTTGTTCAGGCCCTCTTGGAAATGTTACAGCTCATTGATAATGGTTGATGATTCAGTCCTTGTCTATCTGAAGTCCTTGTCTATCTGAGGTCCTTGTCTATCTGAAGTCCTTGTCTATCTGAGGTCCTTGTCTATCTGAAGTCCTTGTCTATCTGAAGTCCTTGTCTATCTGAGGTCCTTGTCTATCTGAAGTCCTTGTCTATCTGAAGTCCTTGTCTATCTGAAGTCCTTGTCTATCTGAGGTCCTTGTCTATCTGACGTCCTTGTCTATCTGAAGTCCTTGTCTATCTGAAGTCCTTGTCTATCTGAAGTCCTTGTCTATCTGAAGTCCTTGTCTATCTGAAGTCCTTGTCTATCTGAGGTCCTTGTCTATCTGAAGTCCTTGTCTATCTGAAGTCCTTGTCTATCTGAGGTCCTTGTCTATCTGAAGTCCTTGTCTATCTGAAGTCCTTGTCTATCTGAAGTCCTTGTCTATCTGAAGTCCTTGTCTATCTGAGGTCATTGTCTATCTGAAGTCCTTGTCTATCTGAGGTCCTTGTCTATCTGAGGTCCTTGTCTATCTGAAGTCCTTGTCTATCTGAGGTCCTTGTCTATCTGAAGTCCTTGTCTATCTGAGGTCCTTGTCTATCTGAGGTCCTTGTCTATCTGAAGAACTTGAGTACGCACAGAGAGCCAAACCCTGTCTGCCTATTATCATCACACTTGTTAAAATTATCGCCTTTCTTAGAGCACGTTTTTGTCATTAAGTGAGTTTCGGTTGTAAAAGTGTAGGAGAGACTTTCCTCGTTTTTGAAGGTGTGTTGAAAGCATCCCGTCTTGCTCAAGTCATCTGTTTTACTACACACCTCACTATCACTAGGAAGAAGCGTTATATGCCGAACTTTCAACCAGTGTTCAGTTAGTTAAAGAGTGTGTCCATGTGTCTTTTCTCATTTGATCGTTGCCACATCTAGCAGTGTCAGAACATGGCGATTGGAGGAAACAGATATTCAGTCTGGTCCGCTGAGAGAGTTAAACACTGACCTGTAAGCAAAAGGTCAACAGACTATTAACACTTGACCCAGTTGACACTGATGTAGTATGTGCAGCTTCTCAAATGTCCCTTCATTGAATGATGCCTTTACATCATGGTGGCAGTGCTCTAGTCTAGATGTATATAACACAAGTGCACACATTCACACACGCATATGGTGCTCACATACACATGCTCCTATGCACATACACACACACACACACACAACACACACACACACACACACACACACACACACACACACACACACACACACACACACACACACACACACGTATACATGGCACACACGCATTCTGCAAACTTGGAAATTGTAGTGCTGGGATATGATCACGATACTTAAGTGAAGATACAATATGTATTGCGATTCGATACTGTGATTTTATTTGCGATTCGATGTTCCAAACATATTGCTCACCATATGTCTGCTGCAGAAGGACAATCATTTGTTTTTATTTATCCAACTGCGATCCAATTACGATCTTGTCTCATCGCTGCAACTCCCCAAAAGGTTCGGGAGAGGCGAAGGTCGAGTCATGCGTCCTCCAAAACATAACCCTCCAAACCGCACTTCTTAACACCCACCACTTAAACCGGAAGCTAGCCGCACCAATGTATCGGAGGAAATACCATTTAACTGACGACCGAAGTCAGCCTGTTGTGACACAGCCTGTTGTGACACACTGCGATGCAGTGCCTTAGACCGCTGTGCCACTCGGGAGGCAAGAAAATTAGTTTTGATCAGTCATGGAAATAAAAGTGCTGAAAACAAATTGGCTCCCTATTTAAAAACCTCTTAAGGATCGTACCCTTTTTTTCAATTTTCGCCTAAAATGACATACCCAAATCTAACTGCCTGTAGCTCAGGACCTGAAGCAAGGATATGAATATTCTCGATACCATTTGAAAGGAAATACTTTGAAGTTTGTGGAAATGTGAAATGAATGTAGGAGAATATAACACATTAGATCTGGTAAAAGATAATACAAACAAAAAAACATGCTTTTTCTCTCCATCATCTTTAAAATGCAAGTGAAAGGCCAAACTTTCAGATAGGAGTCTAGGTGTTATTTAGATTTTGGCCACCAGATAGCAGCAGTGTGTGTGCAAAGTTTCAGACAGATCCAGTGAAGAATTACATTACTGCACAATATTTTGTATCAAGTCTGCCAGGAGTTTGCCCAAATGTGCCAAATTGGTCAATTGATTTATTTTCAAGTACATAACTATAGAGAACATACAAAACTGCTATGGTAATACAAAATTAAACTTTACACACTCCCAGGAATGTCATACATGATGGATCATTAGCTTATACACAAACTTTCACACATCTAGATGGCAGGTGGGGTGCGTGTGTAGCCAGAGACAGCAGGGGGGTCAAACTGTAGACCCCAGTTCCTACATTTGAACATTAAAAAGGATTTTTTCACACAAAACTATGCTACATTTTATTTCTGGGATCCTTAGGATGACAAATCAGAGAAAGATTACTGAATGTAGGGTACATTATTTACCTTCAGAGGTGAATGTATCAAATCAGTTGCCATGATAAAGTGTTTTGTTGTTGTGCACTCTCCTGAAACAATAGCATGCCATTTTTCACTGTAATATCTACTGTTAATTGGACACTGCAGTTAGATTAACAATAGTTTAAGCTTTCTGCCCATATAAGACATGTCTATGTCCCAGAAAGTTGGCTGTTGTATACAACGTCATTCTAGTCACATTAGCGCACGTTAGCAACAACTGTCCCGTAGAGGTTAAGAAGGAGATGGAGATCAAGCTAGTAAGTACTCAAGTATTGCTGCAATTACAGACAACTAACGCAAAAATAATGTTGTCAAAAATTATATTCAGATATTTACCTGTATTGATTCCCCCCCCAATAGTAAATTGGTTAATTTACTTCTCGACCTTTACCTCTTGCAGAGGAAATGGTGCCAGCATGGAAACGTTCCATACTTTTTTGTTTTTGATCACCAATTAATTTGTCCGGTTTCATTGCCCTGTTTCATAGAGTTATGGAAAATGATTGTTTACAGAGGTGAGGTTTGTTACTGAATCACTGTTTATTGTGTGTTTAGTGGCCCAGCGGTGTGCTTAGTGCTTGTCTATTGTTCTTTTAATGTTTGTCATGATTGTGCTTGGCAGAGGCTGCAGCTGACGTTGTCTTATAAAAAGTCATGTGGATAGGTTACACTTTCCCTCTCTCTCTCTCTCTCTCTCTTTCTGTCTCTCTCTCTCTCTCTCTTTCTGTCTCTCTCTCTCTCTCTCTCTCTCTCTCTCTCTCTCTCTCTCTGCATGCTGGGAGTGTTTGGTGCATGCTGGGAAGTGTATGATCGAGGGAGTGCGTGTGTTGTGTAGCGATAGATATTCAGAATTTTTTCTTTCGGTTTTCTCTTTCTTGGTGGCATTCTTTGGTTTCTTCTGTGCATGATTAAGATTATTATATATTTTTTTTTTTGTGTGGTAGAATTAAGTATTTAGGTTTTTTCGTATCGAAATTACCTTGATTTTGGCGGGGATGGCTTCCCGAATTGGAATGCCGTCCCTGTCACTTCGGCACGGCTTTAGGTGTGTTACTGAAGCTAATGTCACGGTGGAGGATTTTCTGGTCGCCGTAGGAGAGAAGGTAGGCTATGAGAATATTGCTTATGCGTCACGGATGAACAAAGCGGTGGTGGTATTTCTTAAAGAAGAGCGCCTTGTTGATCGTATGGTTGAGCAGGGCGTACTTCTTAAGGGAATGTTTATTCAAATTACGCCGCTTTTTTCTCCGTCAACAAGGGTAACTATTTCAAATGTACCACCGTTTATTCCAAATGAGCTATTGGAGCGCGAGTTATTGCGCTTTGGGAAGTTTGCAAGCTCAATTAAGGTTGTTCCGTTGGGTTGCAAACACCCGGCGTTGAAACAGGTTATGTCGTTTCGGCGACAGGTGTTTATGTTTTTGGACTCACCGGAGCAGACTTTAGAGATATCGTTTAAAGTCAAGTATGACAATAGACTATATATGGCTTATGCTAGTACGGGTAGTCAACGGTGTTTTGAGTGTGGGGATGTTGGCCATAAGCGACATGCTTGCCCGAAAAGGGAGAAGGCAGAGGGAGGGGCGCAGGTGGTCATCATAACGCCTGGGCCCACTGATGTAGGGAGAGGTGGGCTGATAGTGGTTGAGCAGCCACAAGCACCTGTTGCCGAGGAACAAGTTATCCGTGTTGAGGCCACGAGTTTGCAACTTGTATTAGAGGGAAATATTATGCAGCAGAAAAATATTGTTGTAGAAGGCAAGGATGGATCTGAAGAGCCAGTTCCTCAGACTGGTGAGGAGGTGCCCAGTACGAGTACTGGGGCACAGGAGGGGGTTCATATGGAGTTAATCTCCCAGGTAGTGGAGGAGACGCCCACTACGAGTAATGGAGTACAGGAGGGGGTTCAAATGGAGTTAATCTCCCAGGTAGTGGAGGAGATGCCTGGTACGAGTAATGGAGTACAGGAGGGGGTTCATGTGGAGCTAATCTCCCAGGTAGTGGAGGAGATGCCTACTACGAGTAATGGAGTACAGGAGGGGGTTCATGTGGAGCTAATCTCCCAGGTAGTGGAGGAGATGCCCACTACGAGTAATGGAGTACAGGAGGGGGTTCATGTGGAGCTAATCTCCCAGGTAGTGGAGGAGATGCCTACTACGAGTAATGGAGTACAGGAGGGGGTTCATGTGGAGCTAGGCTCTCAGGTAGTGGAGGAGATGCCCACCACGGGTAATGGGGTTCAGGTGGGGCTAGTCTCCCAGGTAGTGGAGGAGATGCCTGGTACGAGTGATGAGGTGCAAGTGGGGAGTGTTGAAAGGGATGTGGTAGAAGGGAGTCAGTGGTCTGTGGCCTCAGCTGAGGAGGATCAGGAGAAGGATATGGATATCTCTTCTGATATGACAGCAGCTGGTGAGGACTCAATTTATGATCTAGAGGAGGTAAATGGTTTTCTGGATCAGACTTTTGGGAAATCTGTCAAATTGGCAGAATATTTTGATGTTGATAAGTTTGTGAGGTCAGCTGTGATGTTACAGAAGACGGTGGGGTTGGACGAGTTGAGTGAGAAGAAGCGGTTTCGCTTGAGGAAATTTGTTACTGCTGTTACAGCAGCAAAAGGTGGTGGGAAACGTGGTCAGGTTAATAAGAAAAGATTTAAATAATGATGATGATCATGCTCCATAGGGTGTCTTTTTTCTCTTTGGTTTCTCTGTGGTATCTTCTGCTTTTCCTTTCTCTTTTCTACATGGAGGTACTAAGGGTAGGCTCTCTCAATATTAATGGGGGAAGGGACAGAAATAAGAGGGCTTGGGTATTAGAAGAAATAAAACAGAAAAGGCTTAATGTAGTTTTCCTACAGGAGACACATAGTGATGAGGATAATGAGGTTGACTGGGGAATGTGGTGGGAGGGGCAGCATATACTCAGTCATGGTACTAATTTCAGTGCTGGGGTGGCCATCTTGTTTTCCTCAGGCTTAGGGGTGACTGTGGTATCTACAACAGAGATTGTCAAGGGTCGGGTTTTATTGGTCAAGGTGGATGTTATGGGGTTTTTGTTTGTTTTTTTGAATGTTTATGCTCCTAATGAGGGTACCGAGCGTCTTGTTGTGTTTGATAAAATAAAAGAAACCTTAAGACAGTGTGACCAAGAGGGGTGTATGGTTGTAGGGGGGGACTGGAACTGTACTGTGGATTTTACTGTTGATCGCAACGCTGAAGAACCTCACCTGCGGTCAGCCACTTTCCTGTCTGGCCTATTAACTGAGTTAGAGCTTTCTGATGTGTGGAGAGTAAGGAATGCAAAAGTTAGGCAGTACACATGGTTGAAAGTGAATGAAGGTCGTGTCAGTGCAGCAAGGTTAGATAGGTTGTACGTATCTGATCAATACTGTAGTAGGGTTGGAAGGTGTGCCATTACTCCTGTGGGTTTCTCTGATCATCACATTATAACTGTTGA